>NC_092338.1:273984166-274284375 GCF_046630445.1 Rutidosis leptorrhynchoides | reverse complement strand
ACAAATCGTGGTTCGTGAATCGTCGGAATTGGTCAAAGGGTAATTGCATATATGAAATCAGTTTAAAAATTAGACTCAACATTATAGACTTTGCTTATCGTATAGGAAACATATAAAGATCAAGTTTAAATTTGGTCAGAAATTCCTGGGTCGTCACACCGTCAACACCCGTATTTTCAATATCGTGACAATAACCCGGGAACCTCTAAACCACCAGGTTTTTCTAAACCAATGTGGAAAATGATGACTCGTATTAGAGGAACATCATATATCCCTAGAAGATTAGGAAAAAGAACCAAGTTCGAAGAAGAAGAAACCAGTGATTCAGATTAGAGGGGTGTGAGCATGTTGTGTAATAAATGTATTGTAGTGTGCTTGTACTTTTATGTTCTATGTAAAAATTGCTTGTATTATTTGTTTTTACGAATCTAATCCTTGTCTATTTTACAGTATAAAAACAAAATGGACGTTAAGGGTAGACAACTGAATATTTTGGAAGACCTACCAGAGGATATGATTGAGGAAATCTTGTTTAGAGTCGGTCAGAATTCATCAGCACATTTAGTTATGGCGAAATTAACTTGTCAAATATTTGAAAGACTTTCCAGAAATGCCTTAGTTTATAAAAGGCTTTCCTTTGATAGGTAGGGTATATCACATTGGGGAGACCGTAAGTTACGCCGTATTTTCTTTAAAGAGTTAAATGCGAGGAACCCAAATGCAATTTTACTCTACGGGTTAAGAACCTATTTTGACTCAACATATCCCAACATAGGATTTCGTGAATTAGAAAGAGCTTCTAACATGCAACATAAAGAAGCATGTTATGCTTACGGGTTAGTGATGTTCGCTTCTTAGCAAAGTGAGAAAAAGAACATCGGATTGCAGCTTTTGAATAAAACTTTCCCACAAGTGACGGATTCAGTAGTTGGGGTGAGAAACAAGGTTTTTAGATTATTACGGGGCTGTTGGACATTACGAAACCCTCGTCCTTTGGACGACATTACAACATGCTGCCTAGCCAATGGTCATAACGGTTATTGTCCACAAGACCAAGGATGGGAAGTCGTCTTAGTAAAACCAGAATGCATGACTTGTTTCTGGACTTATGAATTACGTGTCTTTATTTCCTTTGCTGAACAACTTGCGTATTAACTAGATTTATCTTCAAAACTGTCCTGTATCATAGTGTACTATATTTCATGTTATATGTAATATAGCGAAGTTGTAAGTTTGAAGAATATTTGTATGTGATATATTATTATAATCAAGTTTTTCATATGGAATTGTAGTAGTTGAATTATATATTAGCTACTAAGTATGAACTTAACGGGTAGGTAGTACCCGAATTTAAACTTATAAAACGCTAATATGAAGAAAAAGCTTTTATACATGAGTTCATATTATGCTACGAGATACTATTGACTACTCTTAATATTCTGTATGATTAACTTGTTTCATTTGACTATTTTAAAGGAAATGGCACCAACTACTCGACACACCTTGAATATGAGCGAAGAGGAAGTTCGTGCCTTTCTTGCTTCAAACATAGCCACAGTACAGGCCGCGCTACATACCAACAATAACTCTGAATCTAGAAATACAGCTAACGGCGCAAGAAATCGTGTAGGATGCTCCTACAAGGAATTCACTGCCTGTAAACCTTCAGAATTTGATGGGACCGAAGGACCAATCGAATTGAAACGGTGGACCGAGAAAGTTGAATCGGTCTTTGCCATAAGTAAGTGTGCTGAAGGAGAAAAAGTGAAGTACGCTACACATACCTTCACAGGTATTGCGTTAACATGGTGGAATACCTATCTAGAGCAAGTGGGACAAGATGCTGCTTACGCGCTACCGTGGTCAGCATTCAAGCACTTGATGAACGAGAAGTACCATCCTAGAACCGAGGTAAATAAGCTGAAGTCAGAACTTAGAGGGTTACGAACACAGGGATTCGATATTACTTCGTACGAAAGACGATTCACAGAATTATGCCTATTGTGTTCGAGAGCGTTCGAAGATGAGGAAGAGAAGATCGACGCGTTTGTGAAAGGGTTACCGGAGAGAATCCAAGAAGATATAAGTTCACACGAGCCTGCCTCCATACAAAAGGCATGTAGAATGGCTCACAAACTAGTGAACCAGATTGAGGGAAGAATTAAAGAACAGGCGGCCGAATAGGCCAACGTGAAGCTAGTCAAAAGAAAGTGGGAGGAAAACGGTGATAAGAGTCACCAAAACAACAACAACTATCCCAACAATCGCAACATCAATCGCAACTACAACAAACGGCAAAATAACAAAAACAACAACAACAACAACTACAACAATCATCCCAACAACAATAACAACCGCAACAACAACAACAATCAGAAGCAGCTATGCCAAAGGTGTGAAAAGTATCACTCGGGGTTCCGCACCAAATTTTACAACAAGTGTAAAAGAAATGGTCATAGCGCGGCGAAGTGTGAGGTCTACGGACCAGGGGTTAACAGAACGAAAGGAACAAATGGTGTCGGAACGATTAATGGCGGAGCAAGTAGTGTCGGAGCAAGTTATGCCAATGTAGTTTGTTATAAATGTGGAAAACCGGGCCACATTATTAGAAATTGCCCGAACCAGGAGAACACGAATGGACAAGGCCGCGGAAGAGTTTTCAATATTAATGCGGCAGAGGCACAGGAAGACCCGGAGCTTGTTACGGGTACGTTTCTTATTGACAATAAATCTGCTTATGTTTTATTTGATTCGGCTGCGGATAGAAGCTATATGAGTAGAGATTTTTGTGCTAAATTAAGTTGTCCATTGACGCCGTTGGATAGTAAATTTTTACTCGAATTAGCAAACGGTAAATTAATTTCAGCAGATTATATATGCCGGAATCGAGAAATTAAACTGGGTAGCGAAATATTTAAGATTGATTTGATACCAGTAGAGTTAGGGAGTTTTGATGTAATAGTTGGCATGGACTGGCTGAAGGAGATGAAAGTAGAGATCGTATGTTACAAAAATGCAATTCGCATTGTACGAGAATAAGGAGAACCCTTAATGGTGTACGGAGAAAAGGGCAACACGAAGCTACATCTTATTAGTAACTTGAAGGCACAAAAACTAATAAGAAAAGGTCGCTATGCTGTTCTAGCACACGTCGAGAAAGTACAAACTGAAGAAAAGAGCATCAATGATGTTCCCGTCGCAAAAGAATTTCCCGATGTATTTCCGAAAGAATTACCGGGATTACCCCCACATCGATCCGTTGAATTTCAAATAGATCTTGTACCAGGAGCTGCACCAATAGCTGGTGCTCCTTACAGACTCACACCCAGCGAGATGAAAGAACTGCAAAGCCAACTGCAAGAACTATTAGAACGTGGTTTCATTTGACCAAGAACATCACCATAGGGAGCTCCTGTTTTGTTTGTCAAGAAGAAGGATGGTACATTTAGGTTGTGTATTGACTACAGAGAGTTGAATAAACTTACCATCAAAAACCGTTATCCACTGCCGAGAATTGACGACTTATTTGATCAACTACAAGGCTCGTCGGTTTATTCGAAAATCGATTTACGTTCTGGATATCATCAAATGCGAATAAAGGAGGATGATATTCCAAAAACTGCTTTTAGGATGCATTATAGTCATTACGAGTTTATGGTTATGCCGTTTAGATTGACTAACGCACCAGCTGTGTTCATGGACCTTATGAACCGAGTGTGTGGGCCATATCTTGACAAGTTTTTCATTGTTTTCATCGATGACATACTTATTTACTCAAAGAATGATCAAGAGCACAAAGAACATTTGAGAAAAGTGCTAGAAGTATTGAGGAAAGAAAAACTGTACGCTAAGTTTTCAAAGTGTGCATTTTGGTTGGAAGAAGTTCAATTCCTCGGTCATATAGTGAACAAAGAAGGTATCCAGGTGGACCCGGCAAAGATCAAAACCGTTGAAAAGTGGGAAACCCCAAAAACACCGAAGCATATACGTCAATTTTTAGGATTGGCTGGTTACTACAGAAGATTCATCCAAGGTTTCTCCAAAATAGCAAAACCCTTGACTGCATTAACTTATAAAGGGAAGAAATTTGAATGGAAGGATGAACAAGAGAAGACGTTTCAGTTATTGAAGAAAAAGCTAACTACGACACCTATATTATCATTGCTTGAAGGGAATGATGATTTTGTGATTTATTGTGACGCATCAAAGCAAGGTCTCGGTTGTGTATTAATGCAACGAACGAAGGTGATTGCTTATGCGTCTAGACAATTGAAGATTCACGAGCAAAATTATATAACTCACGATTTGGATTTAGGTGCTGTTGTTTTTGCATTAAAGACTTGGAGGCATTATTTATATGGAGTCAAAAGTATTATATATACCGACCACAAAAGTCTCCAACATATATTTAATCAGAAGCAACTGAATATGAGACAATGCAGGTGGATTGAACTGTTGAATGATTATGATTTTGAGATTTGATACCACCCGGGGAAGGCGAATGTGGTAGCCGACGCTTCGAGTAGAAAGGACAGAGAACCTATACGGGTAAAAGCTATGAATATAATTATTCGTACTAACCTTACTACTCAAATAAAGGAGGCACAACAGGGGGTTGTAAAAGAAGGAAAGTTGAAGAATGAGATACCTAAAGGATCAGAGAAACATATTAATATTCGGGAAGACGGAACCCGATATAGGGCTGATAGAATTTGGGTACCAATGTTTGGAGATGTGAGAGAAATGGTACTTAAAGAAGCACATAAAACCAGATATTCAATACATCCCGGAGCGGGGAAGATGTATAAAGATCTCAAGAAACACTTTTGGTGGCCGGGTATGAAAGCTGATATTGCTAAATATGTAGGAGAATGTTTGACGTGTTCTAAGGTCAAAGCTGAACATCAGAAACCATCAGGTCTACTACAACAACCTGAAATCCCGGAATGGAAATGGGAAAACATTACCATGGATTTCATTACTAAATTGCCAAGGACTGTAAGTGGTTATGATACTATTTGGGTAGTAGTTGATCGTCTCACCAAGTCAGCACACTTCCTGCCAATGAGAGAAGATGACAAAATGGAGAAGTTGGCGCGATTGTATTTGAAGGAGGTTGTCTCTAGACATGGAATACCTGTCTCTATTATCTCTGATAGGGATGGTAGATTTGTTTCAAGGTTCTGGCAGATGTTGCAACAAGCATTGGGGACTCGTCTAGATATGAGTACTACCTATCATCCACAAACTGATGGGCAGAGCGAAAGGACGATACAAATGCTTGAAGACATGCTACGAGCATGTGTTATTGATTTCGAAAACAGTTGGGATCGACACCTACCGTTAGCAGAATTTTCCTACAACAACAGTTATCATTCTAGTATTGAGATGGCGCCGTTTGAGGCACTTTATGGTAGAAAGTGCAGGTCTCCGATTTGTTGGAATGAAGTGGGGGATAGACAGATTACGGGTCCGGAGATAATACAAGAAACTACCGAGAAAATTATCCAAATTCAACAACGATTGAAAACCACTCAGAGTCGACAAAAGAGCTACGTGGACAGTAAAAGAAAAGATATAGAGTTTGAAATTGGAGAAATGGTCATGCTTAAGGTTTCACCTTGGAAAGGCGTTGTTCGATTTGGTAAACGGGGGAAACTAAATCCAAGGTACATTGGACCATTCAAGATTATAGATCGTGTCAGACCAGTAGCTTACCAACTGGAGCTACCTCAACAACTCGCGGCAGTACATAACACTTTCCACGTCTAGAATTTGAAGAAATGTTTGCTAAAGAAGATCTCACTATTCCGTTGAACGAAATCCAAATCAATGAAAAACTTCAATTCATTGAAGAACCCGTCGAAATAATGGATCGTGAGGTTAAAAGACTTAAGCAAAACAAGATATCGATTGTTAAGGTTCGATGGAATGCTCGTAGAGGACCCGAGTTCACCTGGGAGCGTAAAGATCAGATGAAGAAGAAATACTCGCATCTATTTCCTGGAGATTCGTCAACACCTTCAACAGCTTAAAATTTCGGGACGAAATTTATTTAACGGGTAGGTACTGTAGTGACCCGAACTTTTCCATGTTTATATATATTAATTGAGATTGATATTTACATGAATAAATGTTTCCAACATGTTAAGCAATCAAACTTGTTAAGACTTGACTAAATGAAATAAGTTTCATATAGACAATTGATCACTCAAGTTGACCGGCGGTTCAGGAACGTTACAAATTTGTAGAAACTACATGTTGTGGTATATATAGACATATATATATGGTTTACATGAGATTATGATGAGTAAGTATCTCACTAAGTATATTAACAATGTGTGATATACATAAGAAATGAGATTACTAAGTTAAGAAGCTCGAAATGATATATATAACGATTATCGTTATGATAACGTCTACTAAATACATATGTATCATATTAAGATATTGATACACTTTATTTAACATGATAAAATGATATTTAAATATATCATTAAGTGAGTTAACAATGAACTACATATGTAAAAACAAGACTACTAACTTAATGATTTCAAAACGAGACATATATGTAACGATTATCGTTGTAACGACATTCAAATGTATATATATCATATTAAGATATATTAATATATCATAATATCATGATAATATAATAATTTAACATCTAATTAGATATAATAAATATTGGGTTAACAACATTTAACAAGATCGTTAACTTAAAGGTTTCAAATCAACATTTACATGTAACGACTAACGATGACTTAACGACTCAGTTAAAATGTATATACATGTAGTGTTTTAATATGTATTCATACACTTTTGGAAAACTTCAAGACACTTATCAAAATACTTCTATTTAACAAAAATTCTTGCAATTACATCCTCGTTCAGTTTCATCAATAATTCTACTCGTATGCACCTGTATTCGTACTTGTACAATACATAGCGTTTAGATGTATGTACTATTGGTATATACACTCCAATGATCAGCTCTTAGAAGCCCATGTGAGTCACTTAACACATGTGGGAACCATCATTTGGCAATTAGCATGAAATATCTCATAAAATTACAAAAATATGAGTAATCATTCATGACTTATTTACATGAAAACAAAACTACACATCCTTTATATCTAATCCATATACCAACGACCAAAAACACCTACAAACACATTCATTCTTCAATTTTCTTCATCTAAGTGATCTCTCTCAAGTTCTATCTTCAAGTTCTAAGTGTTCTTCATAAATTCTATAAGTTCTAGTTTCATAAAATCAAGAATACTTCCAAGTTTGCTAGCTTACTTCCAATCTTTTAAAGTGATCATCCAACTTCAAGAAATCTTTCTTATTTACAGTAAGGTATCTTTCTAATACAAGGTAATACTCATATTCAAACTTTGATTCAATTTCCATAACTATAACAATCTTATTTCGAGTGGAAATCTTACTTGAACTTGTTTTCGTGTCATGATTCTGCTTCAAGAACTTTCAAGCCATCCAAGGATCCTTTGAAGCTAGATCCATTTTTCTCATTTCCAGTAGTTTTATCCAGAAAACTTTAGGTAGTAATGATGTTCATAACATCATTCGATTCATACATATAAAGCTATCTTATTCGAAGGTTTAAACTTGAAATCACTAGAACATAGTTTAGTTAATTCTAAACTTGTTCGCAAACAAAAGTTAATCCTTCTAACTTGAATTTTAAAATCAACTAAACACATGTTCTATATCTATATGATATGCTAACTTAATGATTTAAAACCGGAAAACACGAAAAACACCGTAAAACCGGATATACGCCGTTGTAGTAACACCGCGGGCTGTTTTGGGTTAGTTAATTAAAAACTATGATAAATTTTGATTTAAAAGTTGTTCTTCTGGGAAAATGATTTTTCTTATGAACGTGAAACTATATCCAAAAATCATGATTAAACTTAAAGTGGAAGTATGTTTTCCAAAATGGTCATCTAGAAGTCGTTCTTTCGACTGAAATGACTACCTTTACAAAAACGACTTGTAAACTGTAATTCTGACTATAAACTTATACTTTTTCTATATAGATTCATAAACTTAAGTTCAATATGAAACCATAACAATTGGATTCACTCAAAACGGATTTAAAACGAAGAAGTTATGGGTAAAACAAAATTGGATATTTTTGATCTTTTTAGCTACGGGAAATGTTTAACAAATCTATATAAATCATATCCTAGCTAACTTATATTGTATTATACATGTATTCTAATATATTATGTAATCTTGGGATACCATAGACACGTATGCAAATGTTTTTACATATCATATCAACCCATGTATATATATTATTTGGAACAACCATAGACACTCTATATTCAGTAATATTGGAGTTAGCTATACAGGGTTGAGGTTGATTCCAAAAATATATATACTTTGAGTTGTGATCTAGCCTGAGACGTGTATACACTGGGTCGTGGATTGATTCAAGATAATATATATCGATTTATTTCTGTACATCTAATTATGGACAACTAGTTGTCGGTTACTAACAAGGACAGCTGACTTAATAAACTTAAAATAGTAAAACGTATTAAAAATGTTGTAAATATATTTTGAACATACTTTGATATATATGTACATATTTGTTATAGGTTCGTGAATCGACCAGTGGCCAAGTCTTACTTCCCGACGAAGTAAAAATCTGTGAAAGTGAGTTATAGTCCCACTTTTAAAATCTAATATTTTTGGGATGAGAATACATGCAGGTTTTATAAATGATTTACAAAATAGACACAAGTACATAAAACTACATTCTATGGTTGAATTATCGAAATCGAATATGCCCCTTTTTTATTAAGTCTGGTAATCTAAGAATTAGGGAACAGACACCCTAATTGACGCGAATCCTAAAGATAGATCTATTGGGCCTAACAAACCCCATCCAAAGTAACGGATGCTTTAGTACTTTGAAATTTATATCATATCTGAAGGGTGTCCCAGAATGATGGGGATATTCTTATATATGCATCTTGTTAATGTCGGTTACCAGGTGTTCACCATATGAATGATTTTTATCTCTATGTATGGGATGTATATTGAAATATGAAATCTTGTAGTCTATTGTTACGATTTGATATATATAGGTTAAACCTATAACTTGAAATCTCCCGTTCTTATTGATTAAAAACGTTCCATATAAATTGATTTCGTTGCGAGGTTTTGACCTCTATATGAGACGTTTTTCAAAGACTGCATTCATTTTTAAAACAAACCATAACCTTTATTTCATAAATAAAGGTTTAAAAATCTTTACGTAGATTATCAAATAATGATAATCTAAAATATCCTGTTTACACACGACCATTACATAATGGTTTACAATACAAATATGTTACATCGAAATCAGTTTCTTGAATGCAGTTTTTACACAGTATCATACAAACATGGACTCCAAATCTTGTCCTTATTTTAGTATGCAACAGCGGAAGCTCTTAGTATTCACCTGAGAATAAACATGCTTTAAACGTCAACAAAAATGTTGGTGAGTTATAGGTTTAACCTATATATATCAAATTGTAACAATAGACCACAAGATTTCATATTTCAATATACATCCCATACATAGAGATAAAAATCATTCATATGGTGAACACGTGGTAACCGACATTAACAAGATGCATATATAAGAATATCCCCATCATTCCGGGACACCCTTCGGATATGATATAAATTTCGAAGTACTAAAGCACCCGGTACTTTGGATGGGGTTTGTTAGGCCCAATAGATCTATCTTTAGGATTCGCGTCAATTAGGGTGTCTGTTCCCTAATTCTTAGATTACCAGACTTAATAAAAGGGGCATATTCGATTTCGATAATTCAACCATAGAATGTAGTTTCACGTACTTGTGTCTATTTTGTAAATCATTTATAAAACCTGCATGTATTCTCATCCCAAAAATATTAGATTTTAAAAGTGGGACTATAACTCACTTTCACAGATTTTTACTTCGTCGAGAAGTAAGACTTGGCCACTGTTGATTCACGAACCTATAACAATATATACATGTATATTAAAGTATGTTCAAAATATATTTACAACACTTTTAATATATTTTGATGTTTTAAGTTTATTAAGTCAGCTGTCCTCGTTAGTAACCTACAACTAGTTGTCCACAGTTAGATGTACAGAAATAAATCGATAAATATTATCTTGAATCAATCCACAACCCAGTGTATACGTATCTCAGTATTGATCACAACTCAAACTATATATATTTTGGAATCAACCTCAACCCTGTATAGCTAACTCCAACATTCACATATAGAGTGTCTATGGTTGTTCCGAAATATATATAGATGTGTCGACATGATAGGTCGAAATATTGTATACGTGTCTATGGTATCTCAAGATTACATAATATACAATACAAGTTGATTAAGTTATGGTTGGAATAGATTTGTTACCAATTTTCACGTAGCTAAAATGAGAAAAATTATCCAATCTTGTTTTACCCATAACTTCTTCATTTTAAATCCGTTTTGAGTGAATCAAATTGATATGGTTTCATATTGAACTCTATTTTATGAATCTAAACAGAAAAAGTATAGGTTTATAGTCAGAAAAATAAGTTACAAGTCATTTTTGTAAAGGTAGTCATTTCAGTCGAAAGAACGACGTCTAGATGACCATTTTAGAAAACATACTTCCACTCTGAGTTTAACCATAATTTTTGGATATAGTTTCATGTTCATAATAGAAATCATTTTCTCAGAATAACAACTTTTAAATCAAATTTTATCATAGTTTTTAATTAACTAACCCAAAACAGCCCGCGGTGTTACTACGACGGCGTAAATCCGGTTTTACGGTGTTTTTCGTGTTTCCAAGTTTTAAATCATTAAGTTAGCATATCATATAGATATAGAACATGTGTTTAGTTAATTTTAAAAGTCAAGTTAGAAGGATTAACTTTTGTTTGCGAACAAGTTTAGAATTAACTAAACTATGTTCTAGTGATTACGAGTTTAAACCTTCGAATAAGATAGTTTTATATATATGAATCGAATGATGTTATGAACATCATTACTACCTCAAGTTTAGTAGGTAAACCTACTGGAAGTGACAAGAAATGATCTAGCTTCAAAGGATCTTGGATGGCTTGAAAGTTCTTGAAGTAGGATCATGACACAAAAACAAGTTCAAGTAAGATTTTTACTCGAATTAAGATAGTTTATAGTTATAGAAATTGAATCAAAGTTTGAATATGAATATTACCTTGAATAAGAAAGATAACCTACTGTATATAACAAAGGTTTCTTGATCTTAGATGATTACTTGGAATGGATTAGAAAGCTTGGAAGTAAATTAGTAAACTTGAAGGGATTTTTGAAGTGTTCTTGAAGTGTTCTTCCTATGATGATTATAGCTTGATTCTTGAAGTGATTTTTGATGAAGATGATGATTAACTACTGGAAAAATACGTTCATAATAGTGTGTGTGTGTTGAGAAAGAATTAGAAAGAGAATTGGAAGTGAAATGGAGTGAATGATGAGTGGTAATTGGTGAGTGGTGAGTGGGGTTAAAAGGAGTTCTAGTTAGTTGACTAGCTCATGGTAGAAGTTAAAATTGATTAGTCATACATGACATAATCAAGAGTGGAATCCCATGCTAGTTCCTATTGGTATATACCCATAGTAAGTACGTTTTGAAGCTGTGTATAATACGGGTAAGAATACGACTAGAATTCTTGATGAAAGAAAAGAATGAGAAAGTAACTGTAACCATTTTCGTTAAGTATGAGTGTTTTGATATATGTCTTGAAGTCTTCCAAAAGTATTTTAATACATCTAAATACACTACATGTATATACATTTTAACTGAGTCGTTAAGTCATCGTTAGTCGTTACATGTAAGTGTTGTTTTGAAACCTTTAAGTTAACGATCTCAATTAATGTTGTTAACCCATTGTTTATTTTATCTAATGAGTTGTTAAATTATTATATTATCATGATATTATGATATATTAATATATCTTAATATGATATATATACATTTAAATGTCGTTACAACGATAATCGTTACATATATGTCTCGTTTCGAAATCCTTAAGTTAGTAGTCTTGTTTATATGTATATAACTCATTGTTAATATACTTATGGAGATACTTACTTATCATAATCTCATGTTAACCATATGTATATCCATATATATATCGTCATGTCGTTTTTACAAGTTTTAACGTTCGTGAATCGCCAGTCAACTTGGGTGGTCAATTGTCTATATGAAACATATTTCAATTAATCAAGTCTTAACAAGTTTGATTGCTTAACATGTTGGAAACATTTAATCATGTAAATATCAATCTCAATTAATATATATAAACATGGAAAAGTTCGGGTCACTACAGTACCTACCCGTTAAATAAATTCGAAATTTTAAGCTGTTGAAGGTGTTGACGAATCTTCTGGAAATAGATGTGGGTATTTCTTCTTCATCTGATCTTCACGCTCCCAGGTGAACTCAGGTCCTCTACGAGCATTCTATCGAACCTTAACAATTGGTATCTTGTTTTGCTTAAGTCTTTTAACCTCACGATCCATTATTTCGACGGGTTCTTCGATGAATTGGAGTTTTTCGTTGATTTGGATTTCATCTAACGAAATAGTGAGATCTTCTTTAGCAAAACATTTCTTCAAATTCGAGACGTGGAAAGTGTTATGTACAGCTGCGAGTTGTTGAGGTAACTCAAGTCGGTAAGCTACTGGTCCGACACGATCAATAATCTTGAATGGTCCAACGTACCTTGGATTTAATTTCCCTCGTTTACCAAATCAAACAACGCCTTTCCAAGGTGCAACTTTAAGCATGACCATCTCTCCAATTTCAAATTCTATATCTTTTCTTTTAATGTCAGCGTAGCTCTTTTGTCGACTTTGGGCGGTTTTCAATCGTTGTTGAATTTGGATGATCTTCTTGGTAGTTACTTGTATAATTTCCAGACCCGTAATCTGTCTATCCCCCACTTCACTCCAACAAATCGGAGACCTGCACTTTCTACCATAAAGTGCTTCAAACGGCGCCATCTCAATGCTTGAATGGTAGCTGTTGTTGTAGGAAAATTCTGCTAACGGTAGATGTCGATCCCAACTATTTCCGAAATCAATAACACATGCTCGTAGAATGTCTTCAAGCGTTTTATCGTCCTTTCGCTCTGCCCATCTGTTTGTGGATGATAGGCAGTACTCATGTCTAGACGAGTTCCTAATGCTTGCTGTAATGTCTGCCAGAATCTTGAAATAAATCTGCCATCCCTATCAGAGATAATAGAGATTGGTATTCCATGTCTGGAGACGACTTCCTTCAAATACAGTCGTGCTAACTTCTCCATCTTGTCATCTTCTCTTATTGGCAGGAAGTGTGCTGATTTGGTGAGACGATCAACTATTACCCAAATAGTATCAAAACCACTTGCAGTCCTTGGCAATTTAGTGATGAAATCCATGGTAATGTTTTCCCATTTCCATTCTGAGATTTCGGGTTGTTGAAGTAGACCTGATGGTTTCTGATGCTCAGCTTTGACCTTAGAACACGTCAAACATTCTCCTACGTATTTAGCAACATCGGCTTTCATACCCGACCACCAAAAATGTTTCTTGAGATCCTTGTACATCTTCCCCGTTCCAGGATGTATTGAGTATTTGGTTTTATAAGCTTCTCTAAGTACCATTTCTCTCATATCTCCAAATTTTGGTACCCAAATCCTTTCAGCCCTATACCGGATTCCGTCTTCCCGAATATTAAGATGCTGCTCCGATCCTTTGGGTATTTCATCCTTTAAATTTCCTTCTTTTAAAACTCCTTGTTGCGCCTCCTTTATTTGAGTAGTAAGGTTATTATGAATCATTATATTCATAGATTTTACTCGAATGGTTTCTCTGTCCTTCCTGCTCAAGGCATCGGCTACCACATTTGCCTTCCCCGGGTGGTAACGAATCTCAAAGTCGTAATCATTCAACAATTCAATCCACCTACGCTGCCTCATATTCAGTTGTTTCTGATTAAATATGTGTTGAAGACTTTTGTGGTCGGTATATATAATACTTTTGACCCCATATAAGTAGTGCCTCCAAGTCTTTAATGCAAAAACAACCGCACCTAATTCCAAATCATGCGTCGTATAATTTTGCTCGTGAATCTTCAATTGTCTAGACGCATAAGCAATCACCTTCGTTCGTTGCATTAATACACAATCGAGACCTTACTTTGATGCGTCACAATAAATCACAAAATCATCATTCCCTTCAGGCAATGACAATATAGGTGTCGTAGTTAGCTTTTTCTTCAATAACTGAAACGCTTTCTCTTGTTCATCCTTCCATTCAAATTTCTTCCCTTTATGCATAAATGCAGTCAAGGGTTTTGCTATTCTGGAAAAGTCTTGGATGAACCTTCTGTAGTAACCAGCTAGTCCTAAAAACTGGCGTATGTGTTTCGGAGTTTTCGGGGTTTCCCACTTTTCAACAGTTTCTATCTTTGCCGGATCCACCTTAATACCTTTTTTGTTCACTATGTGACCGAGGAATTGAACTTCTTCCAACCAAAATGCACACTTTGAAAATTTAGCGTACAATTCTTCCTTCCTCAATACTTCTAACACCTTTCTCAAATGTTCACCGTGTTCTTGGTCATTCTTTGAGTAAATAAGTATGTCATCAATGAAAACAATGACAAACTTGTCAAGGTATGGTCCACACACTCGGTTCATAAGGTCCATGAACACAGCTGGTGCATTAGTTAAACCAAATGGCATGACCATAAACTCGTAATGACCGTAACGTGTTCTAAAAGCAGTCTTTGGAATATCATCTTCTTTCACCCGCATTTGATAATACCTGGAATGTAAGTCAATCTTTGAATAAACAGACGAGCCTTGTAGTTGATCAAATAAGTCGTCGATTCTCGGTAGTGGGTAGCCGTTCTTGATGGTAAGTTTGTTCAACTCTCGGTAGTCGATACACAACCTGAATGTACCATCTTTCTTCTTGACAAACAAAACAGGAGCTCCCCACGGTGATGTGCTTGGTCGAATGAAACCATGCTCTAAAAGTTCTTGTAATTGGCTTTGCAGTTCTTTCATCTCGCTGGGTGCGAGTCTGTAAGGAGCACGAGCTATTGGTGCAGTTCCTGGTACAAGATCTATTTGAAATTCAATGGATCGATGTGGGGGTAATCCCGGTAATTCTTTCGGAAATACATCGGGAAATTCTTTTGCGACGGGAACATCATTGATGCTCTTTTCTTCAGTTTGTACTTTCTCGACGTGTGCTAGAACAGCATAGCAACCTTTTCTTATTAGTTTTTGTGCCTTCAAATTACTAATAAGATGTAGCTTCGTGTTGCCCTTTTCTCCGTACACCATTAAGGGTTTTCCTTTTTCTCGTATAATGCGAATTGCATTTTTGTAACAAACGATCTCTGCTTTCAC
Source organism: Rutidosis leptorrhynchoides (assembly GCF_046630445.1). NCBI lineage: Eukaryota > Viridiplantae > Streptophyta > Magnoliopsida > Asterales > Asteraceae > Rutidosis > Rutidosis leptorrhynchoides. The sequence goes on along the minus strand of NC_092338.1, from coordinate 274,268,907 downwards.
TTCTTTCAACCAGTCCATACCGATTATCACATCGAAACTCCCTAACTCTACTGGTATCAAGTCAATCTTAAATGTTTCGCTAACCAGTTTAATTTCTCGATTCCGACATATATTATCTGCTGAAATTAATTTACCATTTGCTAATTCGAGTAAAAATTTACTATCCAAAGGCGTCAATGGACAACTTAATTTAGCACAAAAATCTCTACTCATATAGCTTCTATCCGCACCCGAATCAAATAAAACGTAAGCAGATTTATTGTCAATAAGAAACGTCCCGTAACAAGCTCCGGGTCTTTCTGTGCCTCTGCCGCATTAATATTGAAAACTCTTCTGCGGCCTTGTCCATTCGTGTTCTCCTGGTTCGGGCAATTTCTAATAATGTGGCCCGGTTTTCCACATTTATAACAAACTACATTGGCATAACTTGCTCCGACACTACTTGCTCCGCCATTACTCGTTCCGACACCATTTGTTCCGTTCGTTCTATTAATCCCTGGTCCGTAGACCTCACACTTGGCCGCGCTATGACCATTTCTTTTACACTTGTTGCAAAATTTGGTGCAGAAGCCCGAGTGATACTTTTCACACCTTTGGCATAGCTGCTTCTGATTGTTGTTGTTGTTGCGGTTATTATTGTTGTTGGGATGATTGTTGTAGTTGCTGTTGTTGTTGTTGCTGTTGTTGTTGTTGTTGTTGGGCCGTTTGTTGTAGTTGCGATTAATGTTGCGATTGTTGGGATAATTGTTGCGATTATTGTTGTAATTGCTGTTGTTGTTGTATTGGTGATTCTTATCACCGTTTTCCTCCCACTTTCTTTTGACTTGCTTCACATTGGCCTCTTCAGCAGTCTGTTCTTTAATTCTTTCTTCAATCTGGTTCACTAGTTTGTGAGCCATTCTACATGCCTGTTGTATGGAGGCGGGCTCGTGTGAACTTATATCTTCTTGGATTCTTTCCGGTAATCCTTTCACAAACGCGTCGATCTTCTCTTCCTCATCTTCGAATGCTCCCGGACACAATAGGCATAATTCTGTGAATCGTCTTTCGTACGTGGTAATATCAAATCCTTGGGTTCGTAACCCTCTAAGTTCTGTCTTGAGCTTATTGACCTCGGTTCTGGGACGGTACTTCTCGTTCATCAAGTGCTTGAATGCTAACCACGGTAGTGCGTATGCATCGTCTTGTCCCACTTGCTCTAGATAGGTATTCCACCATGTTAACGCAAAACCAGTGAAGGTATGCGTAGCGTACTTTACTTTGTCCTATTCAGTACACTTACTTATGGTAAACACTGATTCGACCTTCTCGGTCCACCGTTTCAATCCGATCGGTCCTTCGGTTCCATCAAATTCCAAAGGTTTGCAGGCAGTGAATTCTTTGTAGGTGCATCCTACACGATTTCCTGTACTGCTAGATCCAAGGTTATTGTTGGTATGTAGCGCAGCCTGTACTGCGGCTATGTTTGAAGCTAGAAAAGTACGGAATTCCTCTTCATTCATATTCACGGTGTGTCGAGTAGTCGGTGCCATTTCCTTCAAAATAGTCAAATGGAGCAAGTTAATCATACAGAATATTAAGAGTAGTTAATAGTATTTCGTAGCATAATATGAACTCATTTATAAAAGCTTTTTCTTCATATTAGCGTTTTATAAGTTTAAATTCGGGTAGTACCTACCCGTTAAATTCATACTTAGTAGCTAATATACAATTCAACTACTACAATTCTATATGAAAAACTGATTATAATAATATTTCGCGTTCAAACTTTTATACAATATTTTACAAACTTACAATACCGCTTATTTTACATAAAGCATGAAATATAGCACACAATAACTTTGATACAAGATAGTTGTGAAGATAATTCTAGCTAGTACACAAGTCGTTCAGCAAAGGCAATAAAGACACGTAATTCATACGTCCAGAAACAAGTCTTGCATTCTGGTTTTACTATGACTACTTCCCATCCTTGGTCTTGTGGTACATAACCGTTATGGCCGTTGATAAGACAGCGTGTTGTAACGTCGTCAAAGGGACGAGGGTTACGTAATGTCCAACAGTCCCGTAACAATCTAAAAACCTCATTTCTTACCCCAATTACCGACTCCGTCACTTGGGGGAACGTTTTGTTTAATAGTTGTAGGCCGATGTTCTTGTTCTCACTTTCTTGAGAAGCGAACATTACTAATCCGTAAGCATAACATGCTTCTTTATGTTGCATGTTAGCCGCTTTTTCTAAATCACGAAGTCCAATATTCGGATATATTGAGTCAAAATAATTTCTTAACCCATTGCGTAAAATAGCATTTGGGTTCCCCGCAATATATGCGTCAAAGTAAACACATCGTAACTTATGGATTTCCCAATGTGATATCCCCCATCTTTTGAACGAAAGCCTTTTATAAACCAAGGCATTCTTGGAACGTTCTTCGAATGTCTTACAAACTGATCTCGCCTTAAATAGTTGTGCCGAAGAATTCTGACCGACTCTAGACAAGATTTCATCAATCATGTCTCCGGGTAGGTCTCTTAAAATATTGGGTTGTCTATCCATTTTGTGTTTTTATACTGTAAAATAGACAAGAGTTAGATTCATAAAAAAAAATACTTATTAATACAAGCAATTTTTACATATATCATAAAGCATAAGCACACTATATTACATATATTACACCACACGAATACAACTATCTTATTCCGACTCGCTTGTTTCTTCTTCTTCGGTTTTGGTTCGTTTTGCCAAGTTTCTAGGGATATATGATGTTCCCCTAATACGAGCCGTCGTTTTCCACATTGGTTTAGAAAAACCTGGTGGTTTAGAGGTTCCCGGGTCATTGTTACAACTTAAGGACTTCGGGGGTTGACGATACATATAAAGTTCATCGGGGTTGGAATTAGATTTCTCTATTTTTATGCCCTTTCCCTTATTATTTTCTTTTGCCTTTTTAAATTCAGTTGGGATAATTTCTATAACATCATCGGAATTCTCGTCAGAATCCGATTCATCGGAGAATTGGTAATCCTCCCAATATTTTGCTTCCTTAGCGGAAACACCATTGACCATAATTAACCTTGGTCGGTTGGTTGAGGATTTTCTTTTACTTAACCGTTTTATTATTTCCCCCACCAGTTCTATTTCTTCATCCGGTTCCGATTCTTCTTCCGGTTCCGATTCTTCTTCTGGTTCCGACTCTTCTTCCGGTTCCTCTTCGGGAACTTGTGAATCAGTCCACGAATCATTCTAATTTACATTTGACTCTTCATTATTATTAGGTGAGTCAATGGGACTTGTTCTAGAGGTAGACATCTATCACATAATATCAAATGCGTTAAGAGATTAATATATCACATAATATTCACATGTTAAAAATATATAGTTTCCAACAAAATTTGTTAAGCAATCATTTTTCAAGCAAACACGGTCGAAGTCCAGACTCACTAATGCATCCTAACAAACTCGATAAGACACACTAATGCAAAATTCTAGTTCTCTAAGACCAACGCTCTGATACCAACTGAAATGTCCTGTTCTTATTGATTAAAAACGTTCCATATTAATTGATTTCGTTGCGAGGTTTTGACCTCTATATGAGACGTTTTTCAAAGACTGCATTCATTTTTAAAACAAACCATAACCTTTATTTCATAAATAAAGGTTTAAAAAGCTTTACGTAGATTATCAAATAATGATAATCTAAAATATCCTGTTTACACACGACCATTACATAATGGTTTACAATACAAATATGTTACATCGAAATCAATTTCTTGAATGCAGTTTTTACACAGTATCATACAAACATGGACTCCAAATCTTGTCCTTATTTTAGTATACAACAGCGGAAGCTCTTAGTATTCACCTGAGAATAAACATGCTTTAAACGTCAACAAAAATGTTGGTGAGTTATAGGTTTAACCTATACATATCAAATTGTAACAATAGACCACAAGATTTCATATTTCAATATACATCCCATACATAGAGATAAAAATCATTCATATGGTGAACACCTGGTAACCGACATTAACAAGATGCATATATAAGAATATCCCCATCATTCCTGGACACCCTTCGGATATGATATAAATTTCGAAGTACTAAAGCATCCGGTACTTTGAATGGGGTTTGTTAGGCCCAATAAATCTATCTTTAGGATTCGCGTCAATTAGGGTGTCTGTTCCCTAATTCTTAGATTACCAGACTTAATAAAAAGGGGCATATTCGATTTCGATAATTCAACCATAGAATGTAGTTTCACGTACTTGTGTCTATTTTGTAAATCATTTATAAAACCTGCATGTATTCTCATCCCAAAAATATTAGATTTTAAAAGTGGGACTATAACTCACTTTCACAGATTTTTACTTCGTCGAGAAGTAAGACTTGGCCACTGTTGATTCACGAATCTATAACAATATATACATGTATATTAAAGTATGTTTAAAATATATTTACAACACTTTTAATATATTTTGATGTTTTAAGTTTATTAAGTCAGCTGTCCTCGTTAGTAACCTACAACTAGTTGTCCACAGTTAGATGTACAGAAATAAATCGATAAATATTATCTTGAATCAATCCACGACCCAGTGTATACGTATCTCAGTATTGATCACAACTCAAATTATATATATTTTGGAATCAACCTCAACCCTGTATAGCTAACTCCAACATTCACATATAGAGTGTCTATGGTTGTTCCGAAATATATATAGATGTGTTGACATGATAGGTCGAAACATTGTATACGTGTCTATTGTATCTCAAGATTACATAATATACAATACAGGTTGATTAAGTTATGGTTGGAATAGATTTGTTACCAATTTTCACGTAGCTAAAATGAGAAAAATTATCCAATCTTGTTTTACCCATAACTTCTTCATTTTAAATCCGTTTTGAGTGAATCAAATTGCTATGGTTTCATATTGAACTCTATTTTATGAATCTAAATAGAAAAAGTATAGGTTTATAGTCGGAAAAATAAGTTACAAGTTGTTTTTGTAAAGGTAGTCATTTCAGTCGAAAGAACGACGTCTAGATGACCATTTTAGAAAACATACTTCCACTTTGAGTTTAACCATAATTTTTGGATATAGTTTCATGTTCATAATAGAAATAATTTTCCCAGAATAACAACTTTTAAATCAAAGTTTATCATAGTTTTTAATTAACTAACCCAAAACAGCCGGCGGTGTTACTACGACGGCGTAAATCCGGTTTTACGGTGTTTTTCGTGTTTCCAGGTTTTAAATCATTAAGTTAGCATATCATATAGATATAGAACATGTTTTTAGTTAATTTTAAAAGTCAAGTTAGAAGAATTAACTTTTGTTTGCGAACAAGTTTAGAATTAACTAAACTATGTTCTAGTGATTACGAGTTTAAACCTTCGAATAAGATAGTTTTATATATATGAATCGAATGATGTTATGAACATCATTACTACCTCAAGTTTAGTAGGTAAACCTACTGGAAGTGACAAGAAATGATCTAGCTTCAAAGGATCTTGGATGGATTGAAAGTTCTTGAAGTAGGATCATGACACAAAAACAAGTTCAAGTAAGATTTTTACTCGAATTAAGATAGTTTATAGTTATAGAAATTGAATCAAAGTTTGAATATGAATATTACCTTGAATAAGAAAGATAACCTACTGTATATAACAAAGGTTTCTTGATCTTAGATGATTACTTGGAATGGATTAGAAAGCTTGGAAGTAAATTAGTAAACTTGAAGGGATTTTTGAAGTGTTCTTGAAGTGTTCTTCCTATGATGATTATAGCTTGATTCTTGAAGTGATTTTTGATGAAGATGATGATTAACTACTGGAAAAATACGTTCATAATAGTGTGTGTGTGTTGAGAGAGAATTAGAAAGAGAATTGGAAGTGAAATGGAGTGAATGATGAGTGGTAATTGGTGAGTGGTGAGTGGGGTTAAAAGGAGTTCTAGTTAGTTGACTAGCTCATGGTAGAAGTTAAAATTAATTAGTCATACATGACATAATCAAGAGTGGAATCCCATGCTAGTTCCTATTGGTATATACCCATAGTAAGTACGTTTTGAAGCTGTGTATAATACGGGTAAGAATACGACTAGAATTCTTGATGAAAGAAAAGAATGGGAAAGTAACTGTAACCATTTTCGTTAAGTATGAGTGTTTTGATATATATCTTGAAGTCTTTCAAAAGTATTTTAATACATCTAAATACACTACATGTATATACATTTTAACTGAGTCGTTAAGTCATCGTTAGTCGTTACATGTAAGTGTTGTTTTGAAACCTTTAAGTTAACGATCTCAATTAATGTTGTTAACCCATTGTTTATTATATCTAATGAGATGTTAAATTATTATATTATCATGATATTATGATATATTAATATATCTTAATATGATATATATACATTTAAATGTCATTACAACGATAATCGTTACATATATGTCTCGTTTCGAAATCCTTAAGTTAGTAGTCTTGTTTATATGTATATAACTCATTGTTAATATACTTATGGAGATACTTACTTATCATAATCTCATGTTAACCATATGTATATCCATATATATATCGTCATGTCGTTTTTACAAGTTTTAACGTTCGTGAATCGCCAGTCAACTTGGGTGGTCAATTGTCTATATGAAACATATTTCAATTAATCAAGTCTTAACAAGTTTGATTGCTTAACATGTTGGAAACATTTAATCATGTAAATATCAATCACAATTAATATATATAAACATGGAAAAGTTCGTGTCACTACATAACTCACCAACATTTTTGTTGATGTTTAAAGCATGTTTATTCTCAGGTGAATACTAAGAGCTTCCGCTGTTGCATACTAAAATAAGGACAGGATTTGGAGTCCATGTTTGTATGATATTGTGTAAAAACTGCATTCAAGAAACATATGTCGATGTAATATATTTCTATTGTAAACCATTATGTAATGGTCGTGTGTAAATAGTATATTTTAGATTATCATTATTTGATAATCTACGTAATGCTTTTGAAACCTTTATTGATAAAATAAATGTTATGGTTGTTTTAAAAATGAATGCAGTCTTTGAAAAACGTCTCATATAGAGGTCAAAACCTCGCAACGAAATCAATTATTATGGAACGTTTATAATCAATATGAACGGGACATTTCATTTGAACCATAAGAAGTCAATATCACGCCATTAGCAAGTTTTGACACCAAAACATATTTAACTCGGTTCTATGCTTCAACTTAATCCATTTCAAGTTTATAAACCTTATTAAATCTGTAACGCCCCGTACAAAACCATCGTGTACGGATCATCAACAACAGGATCATCACAAGGTCAAACACTATATGATGTTTGAAAACTGATTTGCATTCATTAAAAAGATAACGTTTTACAAGGATAACATGTCATAAGACTTATTACAAACCATTGTTCCAAAATAACATAAGTTTACTAATGCAAAACATAAGTTTCATGATTGAGACATCTCTAAGTTATACAGCGGATATCTAACACAGCAGGTCCTTAACAGCAATTCAATAATAGCATGACAGCAAGTGTAACAGCGGAAGCAATAAACCTCTAGGCACCTGAGAAATACATGCTTAAAAAGTCAACACGAATGTTGGTGAGCTATAGTTTAAGTTGTAATAGTAACGTAAGATAGGCCACGAGATTTCAGTGCTGCAACAGCGTATCAAAACAGTATAAAAAGTATATGCATAACCGTGGGCACCCGGTAACTAAACTTAATGTTTATAACCCCCTGAAAGTACAGTTGGCGAGTGCGTATGTTCACGAAGTATTAAACACCCGTTAAATGCTAGCGCGACTAGCCCGAGTGGGGATGTCAAACCCTATGGATCCATATCTAAGATTCGCGTTCACCGGTTCAAAAACCAATGACTAAACGTTACCGTGCTAAAGGGAATGTTTATGCCGTTATATAACCCACATACATACAAAGTTTAAGTACTCGTGCCTAGTATGTAAAATGTAAAAAGCGCATGTATTCTCAGTCCCAAAAATAGTAAAAGTAGTAAAAAGGGATGCTATAACTCACAGTGATAAAAGCGGTAAAGTCGGTAATGAAAGTACGCAAGTAGTAATTCGGTCCGAAAGGTCGTCAACCTAAATCAAAGGTTACTAGGTCAGTAGGTTGTCTTAATAAGTTCTAATAGTGCATAAAATGTGACGACCCAGAAATTTCCGACTAAATTTAAACTTTATCTTTATATTATTCTGACACGATAAGCAATGTTTGTTAAGTTAAATCTCAAGGATTTTAAACTATGTTTATACATTCATTTAAACCTCGACCAAATTCCAATGATTCACGAACCATTAAATGAACATATATGATTATGTATGTATATGTGTATATATTATAAATTGAAAATGTCAAAAAAGTATTTAAACGTATAATGCTTTACATGAACGTACTTGTTTCAATATGATTATCGACGAAATTAAAAAAATATATATTAAATGCTTGAATTATCAGAAACATTGAATTATGATTATAAGTCTCTGTTGAGAGGTCCACTATGATTGAGAAAATCTATTCCTTTTAACGATATTCGGAATAATTTGTAAAGCTATTTATAAATAAAAACAAAAAGTATCATTTACGAAAGTTAGACAAAAGTTAGTGGAGAATTGGTTTCCATAATATTCTATTAATCTATTTTCAAACGTACAAAAACGTTTTCAGTTTAAAAAGAACTTTATTATTAAAATATATATAACTTTTATAAATATCTAGAATCACTTTTGACAACTAATTACTTAACCAGTATAATAAATATAATGATATTTATATTTTATTTCATTAAATATATATAACGATTTAAATTAATATTATATATATTTATACGTGTATTATACATACATAGTTTTTATACTTTTACTATACTTTAACTTTACCTTTACTTTACTTTTACTTTACTTTAACTTTAATAATTCACTTTAATAATTCATACTTTAATAATTCACTTTAATAATTCATACTTTAATAATTCACTTTAATAATTCATACTTTAATAATTCACTTTAATAATTCATACTTTAATAATTCACTTTAATAATTTATACTTTAATAATTCACTTTAATAATTCATACTTTAATAATTCACTTTAATAATTCAAAAATCTATTATAAATAGAATTCAATAGGTTTCATTATTTCATAGAAACTTGAAAATATATTTCTCTAAACTCTCTCAATCGATTTACATATATATATATATTTGCTCTGTATTATTTCAAGATATTATTAGTATACATAAAATATTACGACGGAGTGAAGTCCGAGTGATTTCAAAATAGTTTTTTTGAATGAGTCGAAGCTAAGGAAATTATGGGTTATAGCTATGGAGGTGATGGGTATGGTTCGTGGGTATGCTCGTGAGGTCAATCTAGTGTTTATCATCTCCGTTGCGTCTACGTACTTTCCTGCAATATTGAATCTCAATATTGATACGTTCGTGAATCCGAGGCCAACCTTGCACTTGTTAAATGACGTTATATGTATTTTTACTACGAAATACAGTATGGTGAGTTTCATTTGCTCCCTTTTTAATTGATTTTGCAATATATATTTTTGGGCTGAGAATACATGCGCTGCTTTTATAAATGCTTTACGAAATAGAGACAAGTGATCAAAAATGATAATTCTGCGGATTGATGTGCTAGGTAATTTAGTTACATGTTATAAGAGCATGTGAGCGCGAATCCTAAAGATAGATCTATCGGGCTTAACACCCCCATCCTGTAGGCTGCACTAGACATAAGAGCTAGTGGGCGGATGTTTAGTACTTCGAGGATTATTTATACACTTGCGAGTGTACGTATCCATCTTTGCGAAGATGACTTATTATATTATTGTTAAGGTTGGTTACTGAGGCCTCAACATAAGCAGAACGGTTTTATACACTTGCGAGTGTACATATATTTATAAACGGAAATCTTATGGTCTATTAATATATTGAAATGATTGTTATGATAAACCTATGAACTCACCAACCTTTTGGTTGACACTTTAAAGCATGTTTATTCTCAGGTATTAAAGAAATCTTCCGCTGTGCATTAGCTCATTTTAAGGATATTACTTGGAGTCATTCATGGCATATTTTGAAAGACGTTACATTCGAGTCATTGAATTCATCAAGATTATTTTGAAGTCAATTATAGTTGGATGTATTATGAAATGGTATGCATGCCGTCAACTTTCGTTGTAAAGAAAGTTTGTCTTTTAAAAACGAATGTAATGTTTGTAAAATGTATCATATAGAGGTCAAATACCTCGCGATGTAATCAACTATTATGAATCGTTTATAATGTATATGAACGGGTCATTTCAGTTGGTATCAGAGCGGTGGTCTTAGCGAACCAGGTCTGCATTAGTGTGTCTAACTGATAGTCGTTAGGATGCATTAGTGAGTCTGGACTTCGACCGTGTCCGCATGTCAAAAGTTTTGCTCATCATTCTTGTCAGAAAATACTTGCTTATCATTCTTAGTCTAGACACATCTTATTGCATTGATTGCATGAATAGTGTATAGACAAAATTCATATCTTAGCATATCTGCTAATTCATATCTTAACGTATCTGTTACTGTAAACTTTGCCTGACATATTCCGTAAATTCCTCCGTAATCTACGAAATCTTTTGCGCTATATATATAGATATTCTATGTAATTAGAATACCACCCGATAGCCGAAAAATCATTTCATATCGAAAAAATCCTTTATTCAATCGAACGAAATGGAATTCGTCATTAGTTCAAGTCCCTCGAATTCCGATATGGAATCCCACTCAAGCTCCAAAAGCAGTGTGACCGGAATGGATCAACCAATTAGCCATCATCTATTCTGGATGAATTGGGGATAGGTTCGTAGCCTCCTCAATAATTGGAGACAAGAAGATGGTGATCTCTTCCATCCACCACATTGCCCTCTTGGCGATGAACCTGAAGCCCTTACCGGCGAACCGGTCTGAAACACCATTTGCTCTCTCATTTTCAGAGTATCTCGTCATGATTATATACTACATCAAATTCTAGATTTTATTTATCCGCTCGTCCAAACCGACAATCACCCCGGTGTAACAGAAGAAGTCAACGCGCTTCGCGCTCGAGTAGTGGCTTTAGAGAATATGGTGCAAGTGTTACAAACACCAACAAATAACGAAGTATTAATTCATAATTTCAATTTTATTGAATAAATACTCCGTAGAAGTTATGTAATTTCTAAAGTCTTTAGGGATTATTCAGTTCTAGTTTCAACCGTAAATCAAATGAGTTTAATTTAATATTAACTCATTAAATCTATGTTACATCTGAAGAAAATATGCACATATATATTTTCATAAAGACTGTAATAAAATTCTGTTGTACAAAATATTAATTGTGAAAAAAAAAAAAATTTAACGGGTAGGTAATACCCGAGAGATATATAAATTCACAATTAATATGTTACATTTTTCGAATCTGATTAAGCAAATCATCAACTATACTCCCAAAATCTCACAACAATATACATTCTTGTATAGTAATCAAAACAACCATTCTCACCCAAATTTGATTACGCATTCTGATTTTGACAAATCAAAATCCAAGTCATGATTTAACAGAAGACATCACTCTTAGATTCCTACATCTTTCAAAGCTATACTTTGACTTCTTAACTGTGTTAGAACATCATATGTATATTAACGATTACAAACTGTGTTCAAACTCTCCGAAGTTTTCGAAGACACTTCAAACAATGAACAATCGAGATGATGATCCAACCACATATTACCCACATTTATGTACCTAAAAAGCTCTCGAAGCTAAAGTCATAGTTCAACGCGTATCCGTGTCAGACCCTTTGGCATTTATTAGCTAAAATGACTTTTCAATTCCTTTTCAAAGTAGACAGTTTTGTCACAGCTCCAGCAAGTCAACTTCGACTTTTCAGTCGGACTAGTCTTATTATAACCTCGATAAATACGTTGCCCTTTCGCCAACGTTACCGGGGAATCGTTTATATTCACCACATTAGCAATAAACTTACCAACAACTTCACTGATCTTTGACTTTCCAAAAAAAAAAAATCATTATAATTATCGAAACCCTATCATATATTTATTTGTACCTTATAACAAGAATTGTCATACCAATTATTGAGAATCAGCAATGTAACAACCCAAACCAACCCGCATTAAACCGCGTTAAATTTACAAAATAAAAAAAAATTTGCTGAACTGCCACCTGGCGCGGCGCGCCATATAGGCCGCGCGGCGCGCCAAACCTGACTATCCGGAAAGTCTTTAAATGCAAAAATGTTTTACTAGTTCCCGACGTATTTAGACAAAACGCTTTTAACCCCATGTTCCATATATAAAAACTAGCACGTTCTATTAATAAAATTATGTTTATGAAGCAGGGCCCACATCGACCCAAATTACCCTTTAAGTATCAAAATACAATTTTCGACCATAAGACTTTTAATACAAAACAAAGCCGAGCATGGCGATTGGGGATACGCTACCCAATCCTAATAAATCCAAAAGCAAGCCTTCTACGCAAACTATGCAAGTCCTCTAATCCTCGCGCTTACCCGAGCCACCATCCGCATGCAATCTATAAAAAGAGTCAACAACGAGAGGGTAAGCTAACGCTTAGTGAATGATAATATACTACATACATATATATGTATAAAATGGACACGCCACAAAATAACAAATACCGCATACCGAAGCATCCATATAAGGCACTACACTAAGCATACCGTACGATCTCTAAGCAACGAGCTAAAGATACAATAACAATATAAGTTCACCAACGACGATGTGAACAACGCCAAATAGCTACACCCGGAGGGTTAGCTACAACACAACAATACATTAATATATAACAATATAAACGAACAAGGTTAACACCTTAACCCAATACCGAGAACCAAATACCACAATGAAGATTGGCCGAACTACACGATGCTTAGTAATCCGAAACCACACGAGATTACTATCTTCACAACATCGAGGTTGGCCGAACTACACGAGCCTTAGTAATCCGAAACCACACGAGATTACTACCTCAATAAGATGACCGAACTACACGAGTCACCATGAATCCGAACTACACGAGATTCATTCTTTGATAAGATGACCGAACTACACGAGTCACCATGAATCCGAACTACACGAGATTCATTTTGATAAGATGACCGAACTACACGCGTCATCGTGAATCCGAACTACACGTGATTCACTTCTCCAACTCAAAACCCTTCGCCATTGGGGTTATATCATCCACATCACAACCACGTGTGATAGTGTACACACAAAACGTGTACCTCGCCAAATATGGTCAACCAAAATGCACAACCGTGCCAATTGGATCTAAACGCAAGTCTATCAAATCCACCTATATGTGAAGTGAGCTCTATAACCGAGAACCACTTCACCCGACCCGCACCCATCCTACACATACATATGCACATAGGATATTAACACTCACCTTGAAGTCTTGAAGAATGCTTCCAAGTAATCTGCAACTCGTCAATGGAAAGTACCTATTCCTTTATCACAAATTCAACAACACACTTAGATTGGATTTACAAACCAACCCAATTCGACACTTAGTGCAAATTTGACCGAAATGCACTACCAAGTACAAACCGCGCCCAAACTAACCGATAATCACTCACACAAGTGAGAATGGTCCTAATATGCCAAATAAACCCGAACTCAAGTGTTAAACACGTGTCATACCCATTTTGACACTTAAACCCTAATTTTGACCCATTAAGTCAAAATCTCACCATTTACAAGTTTTAACACCAAAACACATTTAACTCGGTTTAATACTTCAACTTAATCCATTTTAAGTTTATAAACCTCATTAAATCGCCAATTGGGTCATAATCACCACCAAACCCTAATTTGACCCAAAGTCAAAGTTAGTCAACAAAATAACCTTAAATGGGTTTCAATACTTTCATAATCACTAACTTAAGTGATTAAACTCAATTTCAAGTCCTAAACATGGCCAATTAGTTCACCAACCCAAAATCCACCAACAATTAACAATAAACCCAATTGCTAGCATCACTAAACCCATTTCATCATCTAAAAGGGTTTTTCATCAAACTAACTCAAACCCTAACTTGAATATCAAATCAAATAGATGAAATTCGGAGTTTGAGCTTACCAATACTACCACAACGTAGCTAAGAACGAAAGGAACAACTTTAGAACTCGAGCTTTTGATCTAAACGGCCTCCTTCTTCTCCAAAACCCTAAATCTCTCTCTAGAATCTCTCTCTCTCTCTAGATAGTTGGGGGTGATGAATGGATGTGAAAATGATCCAAAACTGATCCAAACCAGCTAATGTGGCTCACAAATCCGGCCCCAAGTGAAATTACCTAAATACCCTTCATTTAAACCAATTTAAAACAAAGGATTCTGTCAGCGCCAAATGGCGCGGCGCGCCCCAAACCCGCGCGGCGCGCGACCCTACTGAAACAGTTTCTTTTGCATTTTAATTTATATACAATAAAACCCACACCCTTGAACACCATAATACACAAGTATACAAGATAAATATTCGGGTCTTACAACTCTCCCCCACTTAAACTCGATCACGTCCTCGTGATCCTCGTCACTTAACCAAACGGACCACACTCCACGGTCCTCAAACATACGTCCCAATCCGACTTTCCTAGGCAACTCTTCCCAATGAATCACCTCTAACAACCAAAATCGTCACACGCGATTTAACAAATCACAATCCGAGCACTAAAACCATGCTCAATCTCTCACATCGGGAAACTCAACCAATCTCGAACCGAGATATCAACCCTCTAGCGTATCATTACCAAGTACAATGCTAAAAGCAACCAAGTTTAAATCCTAAAGTCAACAATCCGAAACGATGAAGACCGAACCAAACGAACCCTTACGGATTACACCAATCACTAAACATCCATTGTAGTGCGCAATACGACCAATACGCAACTACCGTAACATCATAATCCAACGGCTAGAACCGATAGCGCCCAAAACGACTATGAAAACGCAAAACCCAAGGTGTACGAAATCAACCATCGTCACACCCGTAACAAACATGTGAGCGAAACACGGCTATCGCCTCACTAATCCCACAACATGGTCCTCACGACCCCACCATCGAAGTATAAAACGACCGATAGTTCCCGCAACATGGTCCTTACGACCCTACCATTGGTGTATCAAACAACCAATAGATCACACGACACGAAGGCTGGCCGAAAACACACGCGCCCTAGTGAATCCGAACTACACGCGACTCACTATCTTCACCACAACAACAATCGGGAATGGCCGAACTACACGCGCCATAGTGAATCCGAACTACACGAGAGTCACTATCCCGGAGGAATGACCGAACTACACGAGTCATTTTTGAATCCGAACTACACGAGACTCACTCCTCAATACAATGACCGAAACCACACGAGTCATTTGTGAATCCGAACTACACGAGATTCACTTCCACAACATCGAGGTTGGCCGAACTACACGAGCCTTAGTAATCCGAAACCACACGAGATTACTACCTCAATAAGATGACCGAACTACACGAGTCACCATGAATCCAAACTACACGAGATTCATTTAGTTAAGATGACCGAAACCACACGCGATTCACAATCTCAACATAGGAATGGTACTCGCATTTCCCACCGGTACTTCGCATTTCTCGATAGTGTTACACCATACCGACATAACACTACTCCCTTGATGAAGTCAGCGGACCCCGAAGGTCATGCTCCACCAATCACAACACCGGATGAAGTCAGCGGACCCGAAGATCATGCTTCACCGATATAACATCACGCTCATGATGAAGTCAGCGGACCCCGAAGGTCATGCTCCACCAATCACGTATTCCTATGATGAAGTCAGCGGACCCTAAAGATCATGCTTCATCAAACAACCATACCATAATCGAGCAAGAACCACCTATACCAAACATAGGTACCAAACAATAATTCTCCACAAGAGAACCCGACACACACCTCCCTTAACCGGAGGATTTCACCTTGCTCGCCAAATACGTCCATTATCCCTTGATAATGCTAAAAACGAACATATATTTCATAGCATTATTCCTCAAGAAAGACAAGCTTTTAGTTGCAATTGTTCTATTTACAAGTGATATTCGTTTAAATAATAAAAGGTGAAGACAAAAGACAGATTCGACGAATTGAAGACGCAAACGACCAAAAAGCTCAAAAGAACAAAAGACAATCAAAAAGGTTCCAATTATTGATAAGAAACGTCTCGAAATTACAAAAGTACAAGATTCAAAACGCAAAGTACAAGATATTAAATTGTACGCGAGGACGTTCGAAAATCCGGAACCGGGACCAGAGTCAACTCTTAACGCTCGACGCAACGGACTAAAAATTACAAGTCTACTATGCACAAGAATATAATATAATATATAAATAATTATATTAATTATTTATATTTTATATTTATATATAAAATCCGTCGGCAAGAAAGACTCCAAAAGATGTGAGCTGTAATTGCAATCTCCGCGACTCGCGGGGTTTGAAGGCAAAATTCACCGCGAGTCGCGGAGCCCCAAATTTCAACTCTGCCTATAAAGCAAACCGAATTCTGATCAAAAATTCATATCTTTTTCTTCCTCATTCATACGTAAAATTTATATTTATATTTATAATTTAATTTTAATTTTAATTATAATTCTAATAATAAGGGTATGTTAGCAAATGTTGTAAGGGTGTAAGTCGAAATTCTGTCCGTGTAACGCTACGCTATTTTTAATCATTGTAAGTTATATTCAACCTTTTTATATTAATGTCTCGTAGCTAAGTTATTATTATGCTTATTTAATCCGAAGTAATCATGATGTTGGGCTAATTACTAAAATTGGGTAATTGGGCTTTGTACCATAATTGGGGTTTGGACAAAAGAACGACACTTGTGGAAATTAGACTATGGGCTATTAATGGACTTTATATTTGTTTAACTAAATGATAGTTTGTTAACGTTAATATAAAGATTTACAATTGGGCGTCCCTATAAATTACCATATACACTCAATCGGACACGATGGGCGGGGTATTTATATGTACGAATAATCGTTCATTTAACCGGACACGGGAATGGATTAATAGCCACTAGAATAATTAAAACAGGGGTGAAATTACATTCAAGGGTAATTGGTGTAATTGTTAACAAAGTAGTAAAACCTTGGTTTACACGCAGTCGATAACCTGGTGTATTCATTAAACAAAGTATTAAAACCTTGTTACAATTCGAATCCCCAATTAGTTGGAATATTTAACTTCGGGTATAATAATAATTTGACGAGGACACTCGCACTTTATATTTATGACTGATGGACTGTTATGGACAAAAACCAGACGGACATATTGAATAATCCAGGACAAAGGACAATTAACCCATGGGCATAAAACTAAAATCAACACGTCAAACATCATGATTACGGAAGTTTAAAAAAGCATAATTCTTTTATTTCATATTTAATTTCCTTTATTTATATTTAATTGCACTTTTAATTATCGTACTTTTTAATTATCGTAAGTTTATTTTATCGCACTTTTATTATTCGCAATTTCATTATCGTTATTTACTTTACGCTTTAATTGAAGTCTTGTATTTATTTTATATTTTACATTAGGTTTTAACTGCGACTAAAGTCTTAAAATCGACAAACCGGTC
The DNA here is from genome assembly GCF_046630445.1 of Rutidosis leptorrhynchoides. Taxonomy (NCBI): domain Eukaryota; kingdom Viridiplantae; phylum Streptophyta; class Magnoliopsida; order Asterales; family Asteraceae; genus Rutidosis; species Rutidosis leptorrhynchoides. Next base: position 274,251,164 of record NC_092338.1, on the reverse strand, counting down.
ATTAAACGGTAAAAACCCCCCTTTATAATAATAATATTACTTATATATATATTTGTATTTTTAATAAAAGTAAACTAATATAGCGTTGAGCTTTGTTTAAAGATTTCCCTGTGGAACGAACCGGACTTACTAAAAACTACACTACTGTACGATTAGGTACACTGCCTATAAGTGTTGTAGCAAGGTTTAAGTATATCCATTCTATAAATAAATAAATATCTTGTGTAAAACTGTATCGTATTTAATAGTATTTCCTGCTAAAATTAATAACTATTTTATATACACCTCGCATAACATCAAGTATTTTTGGCGCCGCTGCCGGGGAACTATCTTAAAAGCCGGAAGCGCAACGCTAATATAAAAAAAAATAATTTTTTGTTTACTTTTATTAAAATTCGTTTTGTAAAAATACGTTTTAAATATTCGAAAAATATAAAAAGAAAAACAAAAATATAAGTATTTTTAAGATTTTGTTAAATATTTAAGTTTTATAAGTTTCTTTATCTTTATTTTAGTTTATAATAATATAAATTTTATTAAATATCTTTTATATATAGAAAAAAAACAGAAAACAGAAAATAAAAAAAAAAAAAAAAAAAAAAAACGCGTAAAAATTCAAACCTGTCAGCTGAATTCTGGAACCCCGCGACTCGCGGGGTTTGATGCAATAAATGCCGCGACTCGCGGAGCCTTTCTGACAGGCGACAAAAAACCCTAAACCAGCATTAATTATGGGTTTTAATTAATTATTATTATTATTTAAACCTAATTATTATTATTATTATTAGTTTTATTTTAAGATTTACTTTTTATTTAATTTGTTTTATTTAGTATTAATTAGTTTAATTAATTTGTAAAATTAATAGTTTTATTAAATAAATAATATAAAAATAATATTTTTATAAAAATTGTACTTTTTACAACTTTTTGTATATTTTTATATTTTGTCCCTTTTTAATCGTTGTAGCGTAATATTTGTATTTTTAGCTCATATTTAATTTTAAACTTAGTTTTTGCTATAGTTATTTTTACTCTTAGATTTTTAGGCTTTGCCGTAGAATTCCTTAAGTGCTTTTTCTTTAGACTAAGATTTGGGTGCTTTAGAATTTTGCGACGCCTTTTTAAGTTTTAGTTTCTTTTTAAGTTATTTCCATTTGGGATTTAGTTTTTCCTTGTAAGCTTTAATATTTTTAGACCTTTTACTATGTATCAATTATCATTCCAATTAGTAATCTCAATTTGCGATTATAATTTTAAGTTAGTTGTAGTAATAAGGTTAGGTTAGTTAAGTATTTTTAAGTTTTTATAAGTTTCTTTTATTTTTCCGTCACCTTTTATTTTTCAACCATTTTTTCTTTTTCGACCTTTTGCGACGAACTCTTTTTCTCTCTTATTTCTCGCTATTCTAGTTTTAGGACATAGATTTTTATTCTACTTCTTATCTAAATTTCTTAAAATTACGAAAATTTATTTTAAGTGGTTAAATTAATAGACATCAAAATTTTCTGGTTCGTAATAATAGTTGGATTTGTACGTGGACCGGGTTATTGGAGCCAAACAGTCCTCAATTATATTGAGACCAAACGAATCCTGCCCCTCTGCTGCATCTTTTGGCTATTCGAAACGTGGGCAAAATCAGAAAAGTCTATTAATTGGATAACTTATTATAATTTTTCTTTCTTTTTTTAAAACTAATAGGATATTCAGTGAATGCACCGAGCAAGACGTTCATCACCTTTTGTACGTTCACCACCTGTAACTAGATCAAGACATTTAGCAAATATAACCGCCGTTGATTTTTCTTTAGAATCGTCATCCAGTCGACCAAGTACTTCAGTTCAAATTTCCGATAATCCATTTTTTGAACCCGACCTCACAATTGAGAATCCAGAAAATATTCAGGAACGGTTCGTAGATCCTGAACCACTAAACTTTCCTCCGGAACCACCAATCATTCAAACAGAGATTGTTGAGGAACGAACCATTAAATCAGAATCATCTAGTGATACCGATTCAACAAATTCAATTATGGAGAATCTGGAACTTTTAAGTATGGAAGACCGAATAAGAGCTAAACGCACTGGCCAAGGTCACGCAATTACTCATCCAGACATTAATGCGCCAGATTATGAAATCAAAGGACAAATTCTACACATGGTGACTAATCAATGCCAATTTAGTGGTGCGCCGAAGGAAGATCCAAATGAACATCTACGTACCTTTAATAGGATCTGCACACTATTTAAAATACGAGAAGTGGAGGATGAACAGATATATCTCATGTTATTTCCCTGGACTTTAAAGGGAGAAGCCAAAGATTGGTTGGAATCGTTACCTGAAGGGGCGATCGATACATGGGATGTTTTAATTGACAAATTTCTTAAACAATTCTTTCCTGCATCTAAAGCCGTAAGACTTCAAGCAGAAATTGTTACGTTCACACAGAAGCCAAATGAAACTCTATATGAGGCGTGGACAAGATATGGAAAGTTGTTAAGAGGATGTCCGCAACATGGTTTAGACACCTGTCAAATAGTACAAATATTCTACCAAGGATGCGACATCACTACAAGAAAAGACATAGATATAGCAGCTGGTGGTTCTATTATGAAGAAAACCGAAACTGATGCTTACAAAATTATTGATAACACTGCTTCCCACTCGCATGAGTGGCACCAAGAAAAAGATATCATTAGATCATCTAAAGCAGCTAGAGCCGATTCTAGCCATGACTTAGATTCCATTTCCGCAAAGATAGATGCTGTGGAGAGACGAATGGAAAAGATGACTAAGGATATTCACTCAATACGAATTAGTTGTGAGCAGTGTGGAGGACCACATTTGACAAAAGATTGTCTCAGTATTGAATTAACAATGGAACAAAGAGAGAATATTTCATACATAAACCAAAGGCCTGGAAATAATTATCAGAATAATTATCAACCGCCAAGACCAATTTACAATCAAAACCAGAATTATAACCGAAATATTCCATACAACAACCAACAAGGTCCTAGCAATCAACAAGTATCCAATAATACTTACAACCAGCAAAGACCGAATTTTCAAAACAAACCACCACAACAAACCGATGATAAAAAGCCGAATTTAGAAGATATGATGACGAAGCTAGTTGAAACTCAAACACAGTTTTTCACATCTCAGAAACAAACTAATGAACAAAATGCTCAAGCATTTAGAAATCAACAAGCTTCTATTCAAAATCTGGAACAAGAAGTAAGTAACCTAGCAAGGTTAATAGGTGAAAGAAAACCGGGAAGTCTACCTAGTGATACAAACGCTAACCCCCGGAATGAAACAGCTAAAGCTATTACCACAAGAAGTGGTACAACACTTAAACCACCTGAAATACCTGTAACTTCTGATGAAGCCATTCCTACTCCACAAGAACCACAACCTGATCAAGATAAGGAAAAAGAACCGGTAGTTGAAAAGGTTAATGAAGATAACACAGTTAAGGATAAACCTTATGTTAAACCATACCAACCACCACTTCCTTATCCGAGTAAAATGAGAAAAGAAAGACTTGAAGCCGAGCAATCCAAATTTTTGGATATGTTTAAACAAATAAATATAAATCTTCCTTTCATTGATGTAATTTCAGGAATGCCAAGGTATGCTAAATTCTTGAAAGATCTAATCACGAATAGAAAGAAAATGGAAGAACTCTCGGCTGTTACTATGAATGCTAATTGTTCAGCAGTGCTGTTGAATAAGATACCAGAAAAACTATCTGATCCAGGAAGTTTCACAATTCCATGTTTTCTGGGTAGTCTTAGTTCAATAGAAGCATTGGCAGACTTAGGTGCTAGTATAAATCTAATGCCGTATTCACTATACGCTAAACTAGACCTTGGAGAATTGAAACCAACCAGAATAAGCATACAACTAGCCGATAGATCAATAAAATATCCTAGAGGGATAATGGAGAACATGCTAGTTAAAGTTGGTACTTTAGTATTTCCAGTAGATTTTGTTGTTTTGGACATGGAAGAAGATTCTCAAGTTCCTCTCATATTAGGAAGACCATTCTTAAACACGGCTAAAGCAATGATAGACGTGTTCGGTAAGAAATTGACCCTAAGTATAGAGGATGAGAGTGTTACCTTTTCAGTTGATAGAGCAATGCAACAGCCACAATCTGCAGATGATACATGTTATTATATTCAAACTATAGATGCACATGCAGAATTATTAGAAGAATTTCCAGAATTACAAGGAACAGGAGAATGTTCTTTAGGAGAAGGTAATGAACCAATTGATGAAGCTGAAATGTTAGCTACACTTATAGCTAATGGATATGAACCAACAACAGAAGAAATTCAAATGCTAAAAGAAGAAGACAGATATCGATATAAATCATCGATAGAAGAACCTCCGAAATTAGAGTTAAAGCCACTTCCAAACCATTTGGAATACGCTTATTTACATGGTGAATCTGAATTACCTGTAATAATATCGTCTTCTCTTACTGAAAATGAGAAATCACAACTCATTTCTGTGTTGAAAGCTCATAAACCAGCCATTGCATGGAAGATTCATGATATTAAAGGAATAAGTCCTTCGTATTGCACACATAAAATCCTTATGGAAGAAGGTCATAAAACGTATGTGCAACGCCAACGAAGACTAAATCCTAATATGCAAGATGTAGTTAAGAAAGAGATTATTAAACTGCTAGATGCAGGTTTGATATATCCAATTTCTGATAGTCCATGGGTAAGCCCAGTTCAATGCGTACCTAAGAAGGGTGGCATGACTGTCATTACAAATGAGAAAAATGAGCTTATTCCTACTAGGACTGTAACAGGATGGCGTGTATGTATTGATTATAGAAAATTAAATGACGCCACCAGAAAAGATCACTTTCCCTTACCTTTCATAGATCAAATGTTGGAAAGATTAGCCGGAAATAGTTACTATTGTTTTCTAGATGGATTTTCCGGATATTTTCAAATTCCAATAGCACCCGAAGATCAAGAGAAAACCACATTCACGTGCCCTTATGGTACTTTTGCTTACAAACGCATGCCATTTGGACTTTGCAACGCCCCTGCAACCTTTCAAAGGTGTATGATGGCGATTTTTCACGACATGATAGAAGAATGCATGGAAGTTTTCATGGATGACTTTTCAGTCTTCGGTGATACATTTAAATCATGTCTAGTTAATCTGGAACGAATGCTAATTAGATGCGAAAAATCAAATCTAGTACTTAATTGGGAGAAATGCCATTTCATGGTTAAAGAAGGCATCGTTCTTGGACATAAAATTTCAAAAGAAGGAATTGAAGTGGATAGAGCTAAAGTAGATGTAATTGCTAAACTTCCACATCCCACCAATGTTAGAGGAGTTAGGAGTTTTCTAGGGCATGCCGGTTTTTACCGACGTTTCATAAAAGATTTTTCTAAAATTGCCACTCCTATGAATAAACTCCTAGAAAAGGATGCGCCATTCATCTTTTCAGATGAATGTATCAAATCTTTTAATATTCTTAAAGAAAAACTCACTAATGCGCCGATCATGATAACACCAAATTGGAATCTACCATTTGAACTAATGTGCGATGCAAGTGATTTTGCAATGGGAGCCGTTTTAGGACAAAGGATTGAAAAATGATTTCAACCTATATATTATGCTAGTAAGACATTACAAGGAGCACAAACGAACTATACAACTACTGAAAAAGAACTCCTTGCTATTGTCTTTGCTTTTGACAAATTTCGATCATATCTCGTTCTAGCAAAAACGGTGGTCTATACCGACCATTCTGCTCTTAGATACCTATTTTCAAAACAAGATGCTAAACCAAGATTAATCCGTTGGATCTTACTCTTACAAGAGTTTGATATTGAAATCCGAGATAAAAGAGGAGCAGAAAATCTCGCCGCTGATCATCTTTCTCGTCTTGAAAATCCCGAATTAGAAGTTCTGAATGAATCGGCCATACAAGACAACTTTCCTGATGAATATCTATTGAAGATAGATTATAAAGAAATCCTATGGTTTGCAGACTATGCAAACTACTTAGTTTGTGGATTCCTTGAAAAAGGATTATCGTACCAAAGACGAAAGAAATTCTTCAGTGATATAAAACACTATTTCTGGGAAGATCCACATCTGTTTAAAAGTTGTCCCGATGGAATAATACGCCGATGTGTATTTGGAGATGAAGCTAGTAAAATTTTAAACCATTGTCACACAGGACCAACAGGAGGGCATTATGGGCCTCAACTAACAGCAAGAAAAGTTTATGAAGCTGGATTCTATTGGCCTACAATTTACAAAGACGCACACCTTCTTTGCAAATCCTGTGATGCATGTCAAAGGGCCGGAAAAATAAGTCAACGTGATGAAATGCCACAAAATGTCATCCAAGTATGTGAAGTATTTGACATTTGGGGTATTGACTTTATGGGTCCATTTCCAAAATCTCATAATAATTTATATATACTCGTAGCCATTGATTATGTATCTAAATGGGCGGAAGCACAAGCTCTCCCAACTAACGATGCACGAGTTGTAGTCAACTTTTTAAAACGTCTTTTTGCAAGGTTTGGAACACCGAAAGCTTTAATAAGTGATCGGGGAACTCATTTTTGTAATAATCAACTTGAGAAAGTTCTTAAAAGATATGGAGTAACTCATAAAATCTCCACCGCATATCATCCACAAACAAGTGGACAAGTTGAAAATACCAACCGAGCTTTAAAACGTATTCTAGAGAAAACCGTAGGATCAAATTCGAAGGAATGGTCCATTAAATTGGAGGATGCACTCTGGGCTTTTAGAACAGCCTACAAAACTCCAATTGGAACCACACCTTTTAGACTTGTTTATGGAAAAGCATGTCATCTTCCAGTAGAAATTGAACACAAAGCATTTTGGGCTTTGAAGACATGTAATCTTGATTTACATGAAGCCGGACGTCTACGATTAAGTCAACTAAACGAATTAGAAGAATTAAGACATGAAGCATACGATAATTCGTTAATCTATAAAGAAAGAACGAAGAAATGGCATGATAAAAGAATCAGAAGTTCAAAAGAATTTAAAGAAGGAGACAGAGTTCTTCTTTTCAATTCACGATTCAAGCTATTTCCTGGAAAATTGAAATCAAGATGGTCTGGACCATTCATAGTCAAAAGAGTTTTCCCATACGGAACGATAGAATTGATAAATTCAAATGGGATTGAATTTAAAGTTAATGGTCACAGAGTTAAACATTACATACATGGTCCGATGGAAGTCGACAACGAAGTTAATCACAATTTCGACACCACAGCTAACTAAGTGTGGGGAGAATCAAGTCTTTAAAGGATAATATGTATTTCTGTTAGAGTTAGATTGTCTGTTTTCGTGTAGTTCTCGAAAATGGAACCCGAATGGTCTTTCCCTAGCAGACCCTAAAGAACTAGTCTTCTCCCCCCATTCTGAATTTTTATTTTTTTTAGGTTTTTACAAAATGAAGACTGCCTGTGAACTAAACCATGGTCTAATGCTACACGCTTTGATCACTAAAAGAAATAATGACATACTACCTAGCGAATTAGTATCAGTAATCAGAGAAAGAATGGACGGAGTTAGAAAAGAATCCAGATGCGAAGATAATAAGTTACAATTTGGTAAAGGAAAATCAAAATCCGCAGCGAAAAGAAGAGCACGACACCTAGAACGATGTCACAAATGCGGAAAATGGTCACATGGAGGTAAATGTTCAAATAATCAAACCTATTCAAATACCGAATTTGTTACTTTATGCAGAGACGGACCGTTCATATGTTTAGAAGAAAAGACACTGAATGCTCGAGGTTACGCCTATGTAGCCATGGAAAACCAATTAAACCGACTATCTTATGAATGGGATAGATCATATAACTAAGAAATCTATTCCACAGGTATGTCTGTACAGTTTTTATTTTTATTTTTATTTTTAACCTTTTGATAATAAACGCTAATTTGTTCGCTAAAAAGTATTAAATTGGTATTGAATAAAATTAGGTTTGGCGACCGAAATTATTGATATCATTCAAAAATTTATTACATCACTGCGAAATTTAACGTTTATTCTTAAGGTATAAATATCTTTAATCAATCAACCCAAAATATTTCAAAAATTCGTCATGAGTTAAATTAGGTCTTGGAACCGAAATTACTTTACCGAAAAGAGGGGCGCATATTTTTGATAATATTTGATTGATTAAAGTGGGATAAAAAGACAAAAAGATTTTTAATTTTATTTTTACCATATTTTTAAAATTAATATTTAAATCTTAAATTAATATTGTAAACTTTGTAAAAACAATATATTTAAAATTGTAAATATTTGAAAAATTAATATAAGTTTGATATGAATTTATAAATTTTTAAATTAAGTTTGGTGTGAATTTTTAATTTTTAAAATATAAATTTTTAATTTTATGCATTTCAAATTTTAAGTTTGGTGTGAATTTTTAATATTAATTTTGAATTTCATATTTAAGTTGTGTGAATTTAAAAACAAAAATTTACTTTATCTCATTAAGTTAAGAATATGATTTTTAAAATTCGTCGTAAGTTGAAGACTAGGTCTTTGAACCGAAATTGCTTTACCCGAGGGAGGGACGAGAACTTTTATTATCATTATTTTTAATCTTATTGAATTAGAGTATGCCAAAAACATTGAAAAAACCCAAAAATCTTAGCTTTTAAAACAATCGCTACAAAAAGACAAATTTTAAAATTTTGTCGAAGGACGGACTAGGACATCGATCCGAAACGACCTCGTCCTAAATAACAAGGGAAACAAAATTTTAAAATTAAGTACTTAATTGTTTCAAAAGTTAATGATTATAAAAAAAAATATATATATATATATACCAAACTCCGCGAGTCGCGGAGTTTGGAGCTTAAATCTCCGCGAGTCGCGGAGAGACTAAAAACCGGAAAAAAAATATAACTGCAGAACAGATCAGTCCCCAACCCAAAACAACAAAAACACAGCGAATTCTGCACCCGAAAAACCCGAAAAACACCCCCAAAAATCCCAATTTTTAACCGTTAATCACCAAATTTTTTGCTAAAATCATGTTGAGAAGGATGCTATCTAAGAATTACTCAAGAAAAACGGTAAATTTCTACACCTAAACACCATTTAATCCGAAATTTGATGTTCTTGAGCAATTTTTTCCCCAATTTGATTTTGATGCTTTTTAGTGTAATTAAGCTTAAATTGTTTATGTATTATGCTTGTATAACCTAGATTGATGCTGTTTAACATGATTAGAAGCCTTAAACTTCACATTTTGAGTAATCTAGGGTTTGTGTTCTTGAGCAAATTTGGGGCTTTTTGATGTAAACAGGTTATGGCCGATTTTTGTCATGAATTGTTGCTAAATTGAGTAGTGTAACATGTCTAGGTAATTAAATGATCCAAACTTTGAGCCTAAACATGATTTTGAGAATTAAAGTGGACTTTTTCAAGTCTAAAATTCATGAACTTGATTTTTGAAAGATAATGCCATTTGAGACTTGTTTGATTGCTAGTAATGATTATTTTGACATGTTATTTGAGTTGAATGCTTATGAACTTGGCGAAAATTTTCGTAGACGCTTATTTGAAAAAGTGTAGATTTGATAAAAATGTGAAAATAAGCTTAAGTTTGATATAAATTGATAATGTCATTGTAATTATTTTGATTGATGATTTTGCTGACACTAATGCATATTTGGATGCACAAAAATTGTGTTTGATGTGTTTTGAAGAATGAAAGGGGTGAATCTTCATCCCAAGCCCGCAATGCTCCTGCTGAGAATTTGGAACAACAGGAGGTGGATAACTACTACAAGCAGGATGTACCTCATCCAGTCATGACCTTTTCCGATATGCATTTGGAAGAGTTGCACCCGAACCTGAGATTTGACAGACTTTGGATAGATTATCCAAAATATCAAAGGGGTTTGCATACTCTTCATTCTAAGGTTGTTGAGGTACCAAGGGTCATAGAATGGGGACCCTTAGAAGCTGTAGAATTGGCCGGGCCAATTAGGGAATTACTTGTACAGAGGTATGGTAATTCTTCTTTTAATGACTGGATATGTTTATTCACCATACGTAGACCTGTATATAAAGTATGGTGTGAAGAATTGTTATGTAGTATAGAGTTGAATGATCGGGTAGCTAGTTTAACCGATCGTTCTTTTATTAGATTTTTGTTAGGCGGTTCGATGCGCCACATGTCTTTACTGGACATGGCTCAGGCTTTACGTATATATACGCCTGAGGAGTTAGCATCTGCCGATTGTAGAGGATTGATACTAAACGGTAGAAAGATAGATGAGAATTTTGATACACACGGTGTGTGGAGTCAAATGACAAGCCATCACCGTTTCAAAGGGGGAAATTACTCTTATTTGGATATAGATAGAGCCGAATTAAGAGTGATACATAGGTTTTTAGCTAATTCGATTACACAAAGGGGTAAAAACAAGGAAAAAGTAAATGAACAGGATTTGTTTTACCATATGTGTATTCGAGACCCACAAAGCGCTGTAAGTATACCATATTGTGTGGGTTATTATTTATCAGCTATGGTTCGGGGGATGCGACCACATAGCATAATAGGAGGTGGAATTTTTATTACTTTGATTGGTGAATATCTCGGTGTGGATATAAGTCGGGGGGGATTATTACTAGAAGAGCCGGAACCCCGCGATACTATAGGTTTAAATGTATACCATGGTGCGAAAGTTTTGAATAGGCGAAATAACGCCGCAGTACGATACCATGGTAGACATCCACAGGTGGAGAGAAACCAGCAGCAAGGTAATGTAGGAGGGGGGAATGAGATGCAAGAAATGCATAGGTTTATAGCTTCTCAGGAATACGAAAATGCTAGACAGAGAGCATTTGAAGATTGGCAAGTTCATCAGAACCAGATCATAGCTCATTGCCAACATATAGGTAGAAACTATATTCCTACACCGAAACCCATCTTCCCTCCTTGGTCGATAGAGATGCAGCCACCATATCCTACGTATGACCCTGCCGAAGCATTCTATAGCACTTATGGTTATGCCTGGAACCCCTATTGGTACCAATATCATCCTTAGTTTACTTATTATTTTTTTTATTATTTTGTAATTTGTAATTATTGATACGTTTAATACTTTTGTTAATATTGTAATCATTTTTATAATTATCTAACTTTTATTCTTAGACTTTAATAATTTTTGAATGTGGGGTAATATACCAAACTTCAAAAATATGTATATATGTTTGCAGTTTATCTTATGTACACAACAGGGTAAAACAACGCATTTTCAAAGACTGGCATTAAGTTCAGCAAAAGCAACTAATTTTGACGACAAGATGCAAAATATATGTGAAATAACAACAAGACGGAATGAACAAATGATGTGCACCATTTATCATTCAGCAAACAAACGCCAATATATTTGGAAACTTTGGTAAAATTTAATCATTTTCACACAAATCACCCTCAATAATTTAAATTGTTACTGATTTCTTGCAAATGAGTGCATTGCAAAATCTTAAGTGTGAGAAGGGGTTAAATTCTTTCGGATTTTAAAATTTTTATATTAAACACTTGGTTACCATTAAAAATACTAGTAAAGCAGTAGTTGTATTAGAATCTAGTGCTCTCTGATAAAAAAGAACAGCCCTAGTCTTATATACTGACTACCCAATTCTAGTAAAATTTTTCAAAATTTTCAATTAAATGAATTCAAAATCATGTTTATACATATTTATGAACGATAAAACTAGGTTTTAACACCGAAATTATTGTTACCTCGGAAAGGACATAAATTAAGAAACAAACTAAAATGTTAAAATTCATTTAAAATGGAATAGAGGACGATAAAAAGAAAAATAAAAAGCCAAGTGTGGGAAAATTTACCAAGTTATCTTAAACATATGTCACATATATCTGTAACAAATAACTGAAAATACTTTTGCTTTGGACTAAATTAAACTATTTTACCCGATGAAAGAAAAGAAGAGATGGATCTACACGATGAATCAATTCCATCATTAAAAGGAAGTAAAGTCTTCCGAAAAAGAAACGCGCTTCTTGATTTAGGTCATGAAGTTGTCGTCCAGACCAGCTGTAGGTTGACGAAAAATCTAGAAAAGTCATCTCTAAAATCAGCAGGAAATCCACGGACCTCAGCATTAAACAGGGTCGCCAAGTGGTCAGATTTATCCTAACCATGAGAAGGATTTATCTCGTATAATGGGGGGCACCATGCAAATTAGCTGGATAAGACTAATGAATCAGATCCCCAGAAAGGATAATCTCCTTAAAGATTAAAAATCAGCTTTTAAGACTGATATTACTCAATCCTAGAGATTGACCTTAAAGATTGAGAATTACAAACTCATGGAATTCAATGATATCTAAACTCGAGCTTGAACGAGAAAATATTTTGATCAAAATTACAAACCGATTTGTTTTCTGAAAACCCATTTTGAATGCGTTCATTACCATTGAACGTAAAATCCTAGGAATTCACCTGGAATTCATTAGGTCACCTGAACCAAATCGAGTGTCAACCGTAAGAACGGTGGTTGCATAGCATGGTCAAAGACAGGACCTTGTGCCAGGCCGAAAAATTATAAGGGTGAGCTTTACTATTGCTCCTACCAAGGATAGTAATTGCGTCCGACACGTTATAGACCATAATCAAAAGCATGTCACGGGACATTGCCTTAACAGTTGCTTGTTCAACGCTTTCCTTTACAACCGGACGGTAGTTTGCTGAAAGGTAATATACTGGACAAGTAAACTGGACGTGTTGCTTTCCAAATACAAGGTTAGCAAGTGGGTGACACAAAACCGCAAGTTTTGAGCTAAAATTTTCAAATCTGAAACCCACCAAACCCACAAAAATATTTTGCAAACACCGGTAAAGGGTTATCCCGGAAAACTTATCTAGGGTAAAAACTAGATTTAATTTTCAAAAAGATCAAATGTTTTCATAAAGATCCAATTTCCTTAATGGATCTAAATTTTTATAGTCATGTGGGACTGTAAACCATATCGTTACTACCATTGTTTATACCGCCGTATAGAAAATCACTGATGTACAAAGTGTGAAGAATAAAGAAGTGATTCTAGTATTTCAAGACAATATTGCTTGAGGACAAGCAACGCTCAAGTGTGGGAATATTTGATAATGCTAAAAACGAACATATATTTCATAGCATTATTCCTCAAGAAAGACAAGCTTTTAGTTGCAATTGTTCTATTTACAAGTGATATTCGTTTAAATAATAAAAGGTGAAGACAAAAGACAGATTCGACGAATTGAAGACGCAAACGACCAAAAAGCTCAAAAGAACAAAAGACAATCAAAAAGGTTCCAATTATTGATAAGAAACGTCTCGAAATTACAAAAGTACAAGATTCAAAACGCAAAGTACAAGATATTAAATTGTACGCGAGGACGTTCGAAAATCCGGAACCAGGACCAGAGTCAACTCTTAACGCTCGACGCAACGGACTAAAAATTACAAGTCTACTATGCACAAGAATATAATATAATATATAAATAATTATATTAATTATTTATATTTTATATTTATATATAAAATCCGTCGGCAAGAAAGACTCCAAAAGATGTGAGCTGTAATTGCAATCTCCGCGACTCGCGGGGTTTGAAGGCAAAATTCACCGCGAGTCGCGGAGCCCCAAATTTCAACTCTGCCTATAAAGCAAACCGAATTCTGATCAAAAATTCATATCTTTTTCTTCCTCATTCATACGTAAAATTTATATTTATATTTATAATTTAATTTTAATTTTAATTATAATTCTAATAATAAGGGTATGTTAGCAAATGTTGTAAGGGTGTAAGTCGAAATTCTGTCCGTGTAACGCTACGCTATTTTTAATCATTGTAAGTTATGTTCAACCTTTTTATATTAATGTCTCGTATCTAAGTTATTATTATGCTTATTTAATCCGAAGTAATCATGATGTTGGGCTAATTACTAAAATTGGGTAATTGGGCTTTGTACCATAATTGGGGTTTGGACAAAAGAACGACACTTGTGGAAATTAGACTATGGGCTATTAATGGACTTTATATTTGTTTAACTAAATGATAGTTTGTTAATGATAATATAAAGATTTACAATTGGGCGTCCCTATAAATTACCATATACACTCAATCGGACACGATGGGCGGGGTATTTATATGTACGAATAATCGTTCATTTAACCGGACACGGGAATGGATTAATAGCCACTAGAATAATTAAAACAGGGGTGAAATTACATTCAAGGGTAATTGGTGTAATTGTTAACAAAGTAGTAAAACCTTGGTTTACACGCAGTCGATAACCTGGTGTATTCATTAAACAAAGTATTAAAACCTTGTTACAATTCGATTCCCCAATTAGTTGGAATATTTAACTTCGGGTATAATAATAATTAGACGAGGACACTCGCACTTTATATTTATGACTGATGGACTGTTATGGACAAAAACCAGACGGACATATTGAATAATCCAGGACAAAGGACAATTAACCCATGGGCATAAAACTAAAATCAACACGTCAAACATCATGATTACGAAAGTTTAAATAAGCATAATTCTTTTATTTCATATTTAATTTCCTTTATTTTATATTTAATTGCACTTTTAATTATCGTACTTTTTAATTATCGTAAGTTTATTTTATCGCACTTTTATTATTCGCAATTTCATTATCGTTATTTACTTTACGCTTTAATTGAAGTCTTGTATTTATTTTATATTTTACATTAGGTTTTAACTGCGACTAAAGTCTTAAAATCGACAAACCGGTCATTAAACGGTAAAAACCCCCTTTATAATAATAATATTACTTATATATATTTGTATTTTTAATAAAAGTAAACTAATATAGCGTTGAGCTTTGTTTAAAGATTTCCCTGTGGAACGAACCGGACTTACTAAAAACTACACTACTGTACGATTAGGTACACTGCCTATAAGTGTTGTAGCAAGGTTTAAGTATATCCATTCTATAAATAAATAAATATCTTGTGTAAAATTGTATCGTATTTAATAGTATTTCCTGCTAAAATTAATAACTATTTTATATACACCTCGCATAACATCATCCCTCAACGAGATTTACCACATTACCACCTTGGTGATAATTCAAATCCAAAATCATAAGTACAATTTATCCAAAATTGTGCTCTACCACAAATCGACCCAACCAGGTCTCGACAGCATTTTCCGGATCTACCAATAGCATCATCCGAAATCTCACACTAAAACTTCCTCGTGCGGGAGTGTAACTCCCCCACTTAGAACCACGTTCCATATCCACAACTCGTACAACCGCACAATGCTACCACAGGTAGACTTTACCAACAATTGGGCTCACACGACCCATTACCACATCTTGCTCCAACCTTGAGCACACGAAGGATTTTAACCAACCCTTAAACACTTTGTACGAAAAGTGTACCGCAACACAATCGGAGTCGAACACCACGCTAGTAGGTATAAAAGAGGCACCTAATATCGCGTCATAAAGACTCCATTACCAACACACATCGAGATTTAAAACACTCGATCTCAAGGGTTCCAACCAACCGACGAACCACATGATTCGTCACTTCAACATCAAAGCGAACACGCGCTTAACAACCAAACACCAAAACCATTTCCGTGGCTTGGTAGAAATGTTTCCCAAATACTAAGGAATGCTTGGTTACACCAAGTCTTACGACCTTCGCCCGTCAATCAAACATCAACAAAGGGTACTTCCATTAGGAACGTCACCCATAGCATAACATGCACAACAAAGGCACGCAACTCAAACTCAAACGGCATTTAATAAATAATCAAAAGACATATTTATCAAAATTAAACGTACCTTAACGTCTCCTGGCCGCACCCGTCCCCGCTAACTTGGGACATTCCGATTTACGATGTCCTTCTTTTTGGCAATTGAAGCACACCATACCATCACCCTTTGGTACCGAACATTCCCAAGACTTGTGACCCCTCACGCCACAATTGTAACATCTAGCCGCACTAGAATCCGACATACCCGCTCGCGTACCACCCGTGCTCACACTCGGACCCTTAGCCCTCTTACTCGGAGCACCATAAGAAACGACCCTTCGCTCACTTGAAGGTTCACCCTTTTTCGATCGTGAATACGATTCGAAACCTCTAGCCAAGTCGAATAATTCCGAAAACGATTTCGCTTGACCCCGACTAATTTTACTTTTCAAGTCATCATTCAAGGTCCGATAGAAATCTCCCATCAACAAACGATCATTCCCCAAATACTCCGGACAAAAACGAGCCTTCGCCATAAAGGTCGTCTTGAGAGTACTCAAATCCATAGATCCTTGTCGCAAATTTCGCAACTCATTACGCAATTCCCACAAATCGGCCGAAGTCCGGAACTCCTCGAAGAATTCCTCCTTAAAGTCGTCCCACGATAAAGCCATAAACGTCTCGCCACCGACAAGATCAATCTTACCATCCAACCAATCCCTTGCCCTACCCCGCAACAAACTCGTAGCGAGTCTCGTCTTTCTCTCGGGAGGGCAATCAATAGTACGGAAACACCCTTCGACGTCCGAAATCCAAGTTGTGCTTACCAAAGGATCCGGCTTTCCGTCATACATCGGGGGTTTAGTCCTCATGAAGCTCTTAAGATAACGCTCCATTTCACCACTACTTTGAAGTTCGGAATACCTCCTTTCCATTCTTTCTTCTAACACACCCATTTGCTCCGCAACGGCGGCCGCAACCCTAGTGTTAAACTCCGCGTCATTCGCCTCGGTCTCGTTTCGCGTCGTCATTCTAAAGAATGCAAAACGATTAGTCCACGAACGTGTAAAACCGTACGCACGACACAGCCACATCTTGCTAAACACTCATCGTACATCACTTGTTAGACACGATTTGCACCCGTAATAAGGTTTGCAAGTTCTTATTACGCACACATGCCGCATCGACTCGTTAGTACAACGACCGTCTCGCTCGATGATATACACAAACACAGCCAAAATTCTACGCGGTACAAACACACGCGAGAATTATTATCACAACACAACAACATATTAATAATATCTGCATTACTAATATAAACGTTAGTCAACCTATAGCCAAGGCACTAACCAAACCCATTCCGACCCGTAATCCTACAAGTCCCGCAACAATTTAAGCACACACAAGTCTAAGTCTAGGCACCTATCTCAAGTCACCTAAATCCCTTAGACCATGCTCTGATACCACTTGTAACAACCCAAACCAACCCGCATTAAACCGCGTTAAATTTACAAAATAAAAAAAAAATTTGCTGAACTGCCACCTGGCGCGGCGCGCCATATAGGCCGTGCGGCGCGCCAAACCTGACTGTCCGGAAAGTCTTTAAATGCGAAAATGTTTGACTAGTTCCCGACGTATTTAGACAAAACGCTTTTAACCCCATGTTTCATATATAAAAACTAGCACGTTCTATTAATAAAATTATGTTTATTAAGTGGGGCCCACATCGACCCAAATTACCCTTTAAGTATCAAAATACAATTTTCGACCATAAGACTTTTAATACAAAACAAAGCCGAGCATGGCGATTGGGGATACGCTACCCAATCCTAATAAATCCAAAAGCAAGCCTTCTACGCAAACTATGCAAGTCCTCTAATCCTCGCGCTTACCCGAGCCACCATACGCATGCAATCTATAAAAAGAGTCAACAACGAGAGGGTAAGCTAACGCTTAGTGAATGATAATATACTACATACATATATATGTATAAAATGGACACGCCACAAAATAACAAATACCGCATACCGAAGCATCCATATAAGGCACTACACTAAGCATACCGTACGATCTCTAAGCAACGAGCTAAAGATACAATAACAATATAAGTTCACCAACGACGATGTGAACAACGCCAAATAGCTACACCCGGAGGGTTAGCTACAACACAACAATACATTAATATATAACAATATAAACGAACAAGGTTAACACCTTAACCCAATACCGAGAACCAAATACCACAATGAAGATTGGCTGAACTACACGAGCCTTAGTAATCCGAAACCACACGAGATTACTATCTTCACAACATCGAGGTTGTCCGAACTACACGAGCCTTAGTAATCCGAAACCACACGAGATTACTACCTCAATAAGATGACCGAACTACACGAGTCACCATGAATCCGAACTACACGAGATTCATTCTTTGATAAGATGACCGAACTACACGAGTCACCATGAATCCGAACTACACGAGATTCATTTTGATAAGATGACCGAACTACACGCGTCATCGTGAATCCGAACTACACGTGATTCACTTCTCCAACTCAAAACCCTTCGCCATTGGGGTTATATCATCCACATCACAACCACGTGTGATAGTGTACACACAAAACGTGTACCTCGCCAAATATGGTCAACCAAAACGCACAACCGTGCCAATTGGATCTAAACGCAAGTCTATCAAATCCACCTATATGTGAAGTGAGCTCTATAACCGAGAACCACTTCACCCGACCCGCACCCATCCTACACATACATATGCACATAGGATATTAACACTCACCTTGAAGTCTTGAAGAATGCTTCCAAGTAATCTGCAACTCGTCAATGGAAAGTACCTATTCCATTATCACAAATTCAACAACACACTTAGATTGGATTTACAAACCAACCCAATTCGACACTTAGTGCAAATTTGACCCAAATGCACTACCAAGTACAAACCGCGCCCAAACTAACCGATAATCACTCACACAAGTGAGAATGGTCCTAATATGCCAAATAAACCCGAACTCAAGTGTTAAACACGTGTCATACCCATTTTGACACTTAAACCCTAATTTTGACCCATTAAGTCAAAATCTCACCATTTACAAGTTTTAACACCAAAACACATTTAACTCGGTTTAATACTTCAACTTAATCCATTTTAAGTTTATAAACCTCATTAAATCGCCAATTGGGTCATAATCACCACCAAACCCTAATTTGACCCAAAGTCAAAGTTAGTCAACAAAATAACCTTAAATGGGTTTCAATACTTTCATAATCACTAACTTAAGTGATTAAACTCAATTTCAAGTCCTAAACATGGCCAATTAGTTCACCAACCCAAAATCCACCAACAATTAACAATAAACTCAATTGCTAGCATCACTAAACCCATTTCATCATCTAAAAGGGTTTTTCATCAAACTAACTCAAACCCTAACTTGAATATCAAATCAAATAGATGAAATTCGGAGTTTGAGCTTACCAATACTACCACAACGTAGCTAGGAATGAAAGGAACAACTTTAGAACTCGAGCTTTTGATCCAAACGGCCTCCTTCTTCTCCAAAACCCTAAATCTCTCTCTAGAATCTCTCTCTCTCTCTAGATAGTTGGGGGTGATGAATGGATGTGAAAATGATCCAAAACTGATCCAAACCAGCTAATGTGGCTCACAAATCTGGCCCCAAGTGAAATTACCCAAATACCCTTCATTTAAACCAATTTAAAACAAAGGATTCTGTCAGCGCCAAATGGCGCGGCGCGCCCCAAACCCGCGCGGCGCGCGACCCTACTGAAACAGTTTCTTTTGCATTTTAATTTATATACAATAAAACCCACACCCTTGAACACCATAATACACAAGTATACAAGATAAATATTCGGGTCTTACAAGCAATCAGTATTTTGAAACCTCGCAGCATGTCTACATCAACAATTACATATACACACAATGTCTACCTCCAAGACTTACATTCTTTGAATGAGAAATTTCTGAAAAACACCCTAAACTGCGAACCAGTTCTCGAAATTTTGAAAAATGCTGATGAAGCAACAAAAACTGTAAACGACCTTAACAGTAAAAAGTTGGATTATAAAGGATAGTATATTGGCAAAGCTCAGAAAAAGAGAAGCTTTAGAACTGGAAAACGGATTGAGCAAAGTATGAAGGAGGCTGTGGACAAATCATAAAGGCTGAACCTGCCTTCAAAGGATCCAAATGATTCGTTACTTGCTGAAGTCATTAACGAATACCTTGCTCCTAACACTAAACCCCTGCGGACAATATCCTTCATCATCCTCTGATATTAGACATTCTAAGATATCATCGTATCTTTCATTATAAATATCATCCATACTTCTGAAGATATTTTTATAATTATTCTTATCTGAAATCATTTACCTCTTCGCGCTATCTGTATTATATCATAAAGGAAACTATTTTAGTTTCTAAATTCTGAAACATTCGAGTTTAAAATAGGAATATTCTTGAAGAAGTGTTGGGAGCTGAAGCATGAGTTAGTATAATATAATGACACTTGATCAACGTGATTATATTACAGTAATTCATGCTGAGTTTCTAAATGGAACATGATGATTCACAGATCATAACGTCATCATGTGCTATGTTACACGACTCTTGTATTCTATTTAATCTCTAAAAATATCAAGAATATATTTTCTTGATGATTCGGTCTTTTCAGGGTATTTTGGTAAATTAACAAATCAAGATCGTGTCATTACAATTTCCTTCCTAGAACATTAACAATGTTCATTTCGAAATTTATATCTGCGAATTCTGGACCATTACAAGCGGTGCTTAATCGCAAGAAGAAGAAACGAAAGGACAAAGCTCCGAACTAGAAATTGGAGTATAAATCATAGCAAATAGAAGAGAGCATTAACTGTGGATGGCAATGATTATAGAAGAAGCAAGGACTTTGAAATATAAGGGAAGATATAAAACCCAACAACAACCCAGAAATCACAAACCGTATATATCAATGCATATAGCAATATAAAGACACGGGAGAACTAAAAACACTATAAAACCAAGAGTATAGTAGAAGTAAATAGATTCTTCCGGAGGCAGATGAAAAAGAAGAATGACAGATATGAAAGTGAGGAGTATATCGAGAATCAGTACTGGATGAAGCATATTGACAAATACTTTAAAATATGAGTTGAGGGAGAAAGAATAGAAGGTGTGAGTTGTAAGGAAACGAAGGAGGTGGATTTATAGTGAAATACCCGACAGAGAAATCAAGATGGATTATCGTATTAATTCGAAGAGAATCATAATCTCCTTAATCACCGAAGCATCAAATCCAACATAGATTACAAAGATTTTCTTTAAATTCGGAGATCAATTGTGATGACGTCAAAAGATATGACGAATCACTATAATCTTATTTCCTTCATTTACGATAACTTCCCTCATACGCTTCGAGTAATCGAATTATTTTATCCATACTTCTTAGACATGATAAAACTTTATAATCGTCATAATAACATTCTCATTGTTAGTCATGACGACCTCTATCAAATTTCGGGGACGAAATTTCTTTAACGGGTAGGTACTGTGACGACCCAGAAATTCCCGACTAAATTTAAACTTTATCTTTATATTATTCTGACACGATAAGCAATGTTTGTTAAGTTAAATCTCAAGGATTTTAAACTATGTTTATACATTCATTTAAACCTCGACCAAATTCCAATGATTCACGAACCATTAAATGAACATATACGAATATGTATGTATATGTGTATATATTATAAATTGAAAATGTCAAAAAAGTATTTAAACGTATAATGCTTTACATGAACGTACTTGTTTCAATATGATTATCGACGAAATTAAAAAAAAATATTAAATGCTTGAATTATCAGAAACATTGAATTATGATTATAAGTCTCTGTTGAGAGGTCCACTATGATTGAGAAAATCTATTCCTTTTAACGATATTCGGAATAATTTGTAAAGCTATTTATAAATAAAAACAAAAAGTGTCATTTACGAAAGTTAGACAAAAGTTAGTGGAGAATTGGTTTCCATAATATTCTATTAATCTATTTTCAAACGTACAAAAACGTTTTCAGTTTAAAAAGAACTTTATTATTAAAATATATATAACTTTTATAAATATCTAGAATCACTTTTGACAACTCATTACTTAACCAGTATAATAAATATAATGATATTTATATTTTATTTCATTAAATATATATAACGATTTAAATTAATATTATATATATTTATACGCGTATTATACATACATAGTTTTTATACTTTTACTATACTTTAACTTTACCTTTACTTTACTTTTACTTTACTTTAACTTTAATAATTCACTTTAATAATTCATACTTTAATAATTCACTTTAATAATTCATACTTTAATAATTCACTTTAATAATTCATACTTTAATAATTCACTTTAATAATTCATACTTTAATAATTCACTTTAATAATTCATACTTTAATAATTCACTTTAATAATTCATACTTTAATAATTCACTTTAATAATTCAAAAATCTATTATAAATAGAATTCAATAGGTTTCATTATTTCATAGAAACTTGAAAATATATTTCTCTAAACTCTCTCAATCGATTTACATATACATATATATATATATATATATATATATATATATATATATATATATATATATATATATATATATATATATATATTTGCTCTGTATTATTTCAAGATATTATTAGTATACATAAAATATTACGACGGAGTGATGTCCGAGTGATTTCAAAATAGTTTTTTTGAATGAGTCGAAGCTAAGGAAATTATGGGTTATAGCTATGGAGGTGATGGGTATGGTTCGTGGGTATGCTCGTGAGGTCAATCTAGTGTTTATCATCTTCGTTGCGTCTACGTACTTTCCTGCAATATTGAATCTCAATATTGATACGTTCGTGAATCCGAGGCCAACCTTGCACTTGTTAAATGACGTTATATGTATTTTTACTACGAAATACAGTATGGTGAGTTTCATTTGCTCCCTTTTTAATTGCTTTTGCAATATATATTTTTGGGCTGAGAATACATGCGCTGCTTTTATAAATGCTTTACGAAATAGAGACAAGTGATCAAAAATGATAATTCTGCGGATTGATGTGCTAGGTAATTTAGTTACATGTTATAAGAGCATGTGAGCGCGAATCCTAAAGATAGATCTATCGGGCTTAACACCCCCATCCTGTAGGCTGCACTAGACATAAGAGCTAGTGGGCGGATGTTTAGTACTTCGAGGATTATTTATACACTTGCGAGTGTACGTATCCATCTTTGTGAAGATGACTTATTATATTATTGTTAAGGTTGGTTACTGAGGCCTCAACATAAGCAGAACGGTTTTATACACTTGCGAGTGTACATATATTTATAAACGGAAATCTTGTGGTCTATTAATATATTGAAATGATTGTTATGATAAACCTATGAACTCACCAACCTTTTAGTTGCCACTTTAAAGCATGTTTATTCTCAGGTATTAAAGAAATCTTCTGCTGTGCATTAGCTCATTTTAAGGATATTACTTGGAGTCATTCATGGCATATTTTGAAAGACGTTACATTCGAGTCATTGAATTCATCAAGATTATTTTTAAGTCAATTATAGTTGGATGTATTATGAAATGGTATGCATGCCGTCAACTTTTTCCTTGTAAAGAAAGTTTGTCTTTTAAAAACGAATGTAATGTTTGTAAAATGTATCATATAGAGGTCAAATACCTCGCGATGTAATCAACTATTATGAATCGTTTATAATGTATATGAACGGTTCATTTCATAAAATAAGTTTAAGTGTCATCATCATCATCATTCAACATCATAAAAGCTAAGTAAGTTTGACAAAAATAGAGATCGAAACAATGGGCTGACTTCGGTCAGCTGCTACGACGTCTACGTAAATCGAAAAGATGCATGGTCAGTGGCTATGGCTCCGTATATGAGTCCCCTAACAGCTGACCAATTTTCAGAACCTAACTCATCTTCGTTTGACCGTGGCAACGGTTTAAGTGCGAGTAGGTTAGAAATTTCAGCACAACGTCAATAGGGTGTAGTGACTCTCGGAGGGCCATAACTCCTAAACCGTAACTCGTATTAAGACGAGGCCTAAACGGAAAATTATCTACTCGAACCGAACTAACTAAAAATCAGCTTTCCAGTAGCCCAGGTGGTCTGATCAGATACTAAAATCAGTGGAAAAGTGCTCCGGTGGGGTTCTTGGTGCTCGATGCTCACCACGGTTCTCATCCTTGATGCTTGTAGCTTCAAGTGTACAACTCGTTGATGGTTTAGCATCACTTTTGACCAAAATTCACCATCAATACACAATATGTTAAGACCAAGTAAGAATACAACTCATTCATGAGTCTTAGATGGATGATGAACCAAGGTTACATCATATCATTAGTCTTAACACTAATACAAGTCACAATAACAACTAAAGTTACAAACTTTACATCATTTCAACAAGTATAAGCACAATCTAAGTCAAATGAGTTGATGGAACCCTAAGCTAGAGAGCTTAGATCCATTTCACACAAGTCACAAGGTTACAAAGCTAGAAAGCTTGAACCTTTAAGTGTTCTTGAAGATCTTGAAGCATAAAGCTTGGATCTTGAAGATACATGAAGATTACAAACAAAAGTTTGAATCTTTTTAACAAAATAACAAGATCAAAGTAAAAAGAACTTGAATCTAACAACAATATATGAAAATTCAAGCTAGAAAGCTTGCATCTTGATTGTTCTTGAAGATCTTGAAGCATAAAGCTTGGATCTTGAAGATGCATGAAGATTACAAACAAAAGTTTGAATCTTTTCAACAAAATAACAAGATTAAAGTAAAAGAAAGATAGATCTAACAAGTTGGTGAAGATTCAAAGCTAGAAAGCTTGAATCTTCATTGTTCTTGAAGGATTCATGCTTGAACCAACAAGATATAAGCAAGATTAAAGCTACATGGAACTTGGATCTTATAAGAATGATGATGATGATCACGTTTTTGAAAGGAAAAGGAGGAAGAAAAGAAAACTTACAAGTAAGGAAAAGAAAGAAAGAAAGTGTGTGTGAAAAATCAAAATGATCAAGTGTTGGAATGAAGGAAAATGGCTAGTATTTATAGGCAATTAGTGATCACATGGATTGATGACATGGCAAAGGTGGTAGTGGTGATGGTGGACGGTTTTAAGGGGGAGGGGGGAGACAAACTTTTCACTTTTTGGCTAATGGTGTCTAAAGTATGTCCTTTTGCTAGAATCTTATGTAACAAAGTTGATAATCCTTATCCATTATGCTAGATGACTCATTAATTAATTTATTTATTATTTATTTATTATTATGGGCCACTAGTAATAATACTTGGGCTAATTAATTGGGTCACTAGCTAGAGTAGGGTGGGCTTGAGCCCAACAAGGTAAAAAGTCCAAAAAGGCTAACTATTGAGCTTTAGCAATTAAATAAATAAAATTAAGCATCCAAAGGCCCAAGTAATTATTATTAGAAAATAATAATTAATATTTCGCAGTCCAAAAGTTCCGGTTCCGACAAAAGTCAAATGTGCGCGCAGTCCGCGTTTTAATCGTAACGGTAAATAACACTAACGGTTATAAAGCATCCAATGGACAAGTTAAGCATTCTACATACACCAAGGCACATTTTAAAGTAAATATGAATATAAAACACGTGTGCTAAGATTCCGGAGTAATAAAGTAACACAGTACGCACAAATACGCATTTTCGCTAAAATACAAGGCATAAAAGCAAGTCGAAAAAGTCGGGTCGTTACATTACCCACCTGTTATTGGAAAGTTCGTCCCGAAATTTAAGCTGAGGTAGGTGTTGGAGTCGGGAAAAGGTGAGGATACTTCTGCATCATTTGATCCTCTCGTTCCCAGGTAAACTCAGGTCCACGCTTGGCATTCCATCAAACTCGGACAATTGGAATCTTATTGCGTTTCAAGGTTTTGTCCTCACGGTCCATAATTTTGATAGGTTCTTCCACGAAGTGGAGTTGGTCATCAATGGTAAGTTCTTCCAATGGTATGATAAGTTCCGGTGGAGCAAGACATTTCTTCAAATTTGATACATGAAAGGTAGGATGAACGGCACTCAACTGAGTCGGAAGATCCAAACGGTAAGCAACCGGTCCGATACGTTCCAAAATTTCAAAGGGTCCGATGTATCGCGGGTTCAACTTTTCGCGTTTCCCAAAACGAATTACACCTTTCCAAGGTGCAACCTTCAACATCACACTATCACCTACGTTAAATTCGAAGTCTTTACGTTTAAGATCAGCATAACTCTTTTGGCGATCACGGGCAGTCTTAAGTCTCGCCTGAATCTGAGAAATCTTCTCTGTTGTTTCATGGACTATCTCGGGTCCGGTGATTTGCACTTCGCCTAACTCGGCCCAACAAATAGGAGAACGGCACTTGCGGCCATACAATGCTTCAAAAGGTGCGGCTTTAATACTTGAATGATAACTGTTGTTGTAAGAGAATTCGGCCAGCGGCAGATGCCTTTCCCAAGACTTTCCGAAGTCAATAACATAGGCCCGTAACATGTCCTCTAAAGTTTGAATCGTTCGTTCGCTCTGACTGTCGGTCTGGGGGTGATACGCGGTGCTCATGTCGAGACAAGTTCCCAAGGCTTCTTGCAAAGAACGCCAGAATCTGGAAGCAAAACGGGGATCGCGATCTGAGATGATTGATAAGGGCACACCATGACGAGATACCACCTCTTTGATGTACAGTTGAGCAAGTCTCTCCATTGTATCTGTTTCTTTCATTGCTAGAAAATGAGCAGATTTGGTAAGACGGTCAATGATAACCCAGATTGTATCGTATCCGCCCACCGTCTTTGGTAGCTTCGTGATGAAATCCATTGTAATTGCTTCCCATTTCCATTGTGGGATTTCTGGTTGTTGAAGTAATCCAGATGGCCTCTAATGTTCAGCTTTAACCTTCGAACAAGTCAAACACCTTCCAACATAAGTTGCAACATCCTTCTTAAGATTTGGCCACCAATACTGTTCCTTAAGATCGTGGTACATTTTGCCAGCTCCTGGATGAATCGAATATCTCGACTTGTGGGCTTCATCAAGTATAAGGTTCCGTAGATCTCCATAACGAGGTACCCAAATTCTTCCGGCATAACATCAGAGTCCAGACTCCTTAACCTCGAATTTAGAGATGAGAATGTTCAGGTATTCACGAGATATGTTCTCCTCCTTGAGAGCCTCTTCTTGGGCTACTCGAATCTGACTGTGGAGGTTCGAATGGATGGTGATGTTCAGAGCCCGAACATGAAGGGGTACCGTCCTCTCCTTTCGACTTAATGCGTCAGCTACAACATTGGCCTTGCCCGGATGGTAGCGAAGTTCACAATCGTAGTCGTTTAGCATCTCAATCCATCGACGCTGTCTCATGTTTAGTTGCTTATGATCGAAGATGTGTTGGAGACTCTTGTGATCGGTAAAGATAGTACTCTTTGTTCCATAAAGATAGTGTCTCCACAGCTTCAATGCGAAGACGACGGCTCCAAGTTTGAGATCGTGAGTAGTGTAGTTTCGCTCGTGGACCTTCAGTTGACGAGATGCATAAGCAATGACCTTCGTTCTTTGCATCAACACACAGCCAAAACCATTCCTCGAAGCATTGCAGTACACAACGAAGTCGTCACTGCCTTCAGGAAGAGATAGGATAGGTGCGGTGGTTAACTTCAGCTTCAGGGTTTGAAATGCTGCTTCTTGCTCTTTTTCCCAAACAAACTTCTTTCCTTTATGAGTTAACGCAGTCAAAGGACGCGAAATCAAAGAGAAACCTTCAATGAACCTTCGGTAATAACCGGCAAGACCTAGAAATTGGCGGATGTGAGTCGGAGTAGTGGGTGTCACCCACTTGTTGATAGCTTCAATCTTGGTGGGGTCAACTTTGATACCTTGATCACTCACAATATGACCCAGAAATTGGACTTCCTTCAACCAAAATTCACACTTGGAGAATTTGGCATAAAGCTGCTCTTGTCTCAAGAGTTCGAGCACTAACCGAAGATGTTGTTCATGTTCTTCTTCGCTCTTGGAGTAGATGAGGATATCATCTATGAAGACGATAACGAATTTATCCAGGTATGGCTTGCAGACACGATTCATGAGGTCCATGAATACAGCGGGTGCGTTGGTTAAACCGAATGGCATCACGAGAAACTCGTAATGACCATAGCGGGTTCTAAACGCAGTCTTCATCACATCACTCTCCTTCACCCTCAATTAGTGATAACCTGATCACAAATCGATCTTAGAATAAACGCTCGATCCTTGTAGCTGATCAAAAAGATCGTCAATTCGGGGAAGAGGATATCGGTTCTTAATCGTCAGCTTGTTGAGTTCGTGGTAGTCGATACACATGCGGAAAGATCCGTCCTTCTTCTTCACGAATAAAACAGGTGCACCCCAAGGCGACGAGCTCGGTTGGATAAACCCTCGGTCGAGCAATTCCTGCAGTTGACTCTGCAATTCTTGCAGTTCTGAAGGTGCCAGACGATAAGGCGCACGAGCTACGGGTGCTGCTCCCGGCACCAGATCGATCTGGAACTCCACTGCTCTTGGTGGCGGTAATCCAGGCAGTTCTTCCGGAAAGATGTCGGGGAATTCATTAACGATTCGCACATCATTCACACTCTTCTCCTCTGATTCTAAAGCCTTCACGTGTGCTAAAACGGAAAGTCGTCCTTTCTTCATGATCTTCTGCGCTTTCATACAACTAATGAGGTTCAGCTTCGAGTTACATCTCTCTCCGTAAATAGTCAGTGGCTCACCGTCTCCTTGTGGTATACGAAGAGCTTTATCTCCACAAATAATATCAGCCCTTACCTTGGTCAACCAATCCATACCGACGATCACGTCAAAACTTCCCAGTTTGATAGGTATCAAGTCAATTTCGAAATCCACACCAGCTACATTAATAATAGCTCCTCGGCCAATTTGGTCAACCTTTTCAAGTTTACCGTTGGCTACCTCGACAAGCATACTTTCTTTTAAAGGAACTAATGACCAATTTATCTTATCGCAAAAGTGTCTACATACATAACTTCTATCGGCACCAGTATCAAATAGGACAGAAGCTAAAAGATTGTTGATAGTGAATATACCTGTCACCAAGTCGGGGTTCTCGCGTGCATCCCTTGCATTAACATTAAAAGCTCTACCACGCGGTGGTCCGCCGTCCTTCTTCTTATTGGGGTAATCATTCCTAAAGTGGCCCTGCTGTCCACACTCATAGCATTTCCTTGGCCCATTCGGGTTTGTCCTTGCAGCTGGGACGGGAATCTTGCAGTTCTTACCAACATGTCCGATCCGGTTGCACTTTTCACAGACCGCATTACAGTACCCAGTGTGATGTTTGTAACACCTCTTGCACTGCGGTAGGGTGCCCTTGTAGTTCGGGTTTGAACTTGTGCCTGGGTTGGGGTTTCCACCGTTGTTGTGCCTCTTGGCAGGGGTTTGATCATAGGTTCTTCCCTTGTTATTATCCCATTTACGCTTCTCACCACTACCAGCTTCAGACTTGGACTTCTTCGGCTCATCGATGAGAATCTGATTCATGAGTGTATGCGCCATGAGCATTGCTTCGGGAACATTCGGTGGCTTGGACGAGGTGACATTACCCTTAATGGACTTAGGGAGTCCCCAAAAGTATCTCTCCATACGCTTGAATTCCGGGGTGACCATGGTAGGACACATAAGAGCTAACTCAAGAAACCTCCGATTGTAACCATCGAGATCGTTGCCAACAGCTTTCAATTGCATAAACTCTATTTCCATATTTTGTATCTCGGTTCTCGGACAATACTCATCAATCATAGCCGCTTTGAACTCCTCCCATGGTGTAGCATACGCCTCATCAATACCTTGTGCCTGAGCCATGGTGTTCCACCAAGTGAGGGCGCCATCAGATAGCGTGCAGGAAGCAAATTTAGTTTTGTTAGACTCGGAACAGTTGCTGACTCGGAATACTGATTCAAGCTTTTCAAACCATCTTGTGAGACCAACAGGCCCCTCAGTTCCTCTGAAGTTATGTAGCTTACAGCTCTGGAATTCTTTGTAGGTGCACTCTTTTCGAACGGGTTGGATAACAGGCGGTGGTTCAACTTGAGGGTTCATTTCCGCTAAGGCTGCGGCGACTCGTTCATTAATCATCTATTCGATTTGAGCTGCTGTGGGTGTTGTTCGTGTGTTTGCCATTGCCATTCGAAACAGAAATTTTGACTTGAGTCAAAAATCCAGCATTTAATATATAATAATATAGTATATAGTAAACAGGGAAACAACATAACGCATGCCAATATAGTGACGCAACTAGGTACAAATACCGCAAAACCAACATACAGTAATGTAAATAGAACACTGTGCAAGAATTTAACAATACAAAGTTCCATTAATAAAGAGTTGCATACATAAGTTCGTACATTACATAAGGAAAACATGGATCTACAAACGAGATTACAAAATGAAACCTACTACAAAGCTCTATGGTGATGGTGGGTAAAGGATGTCCAGCACATGAGACATCTGCTCCTCGAGCTCAGTTACCCGAGCACGTAGGATCTCCACCTCCCTTGCCAGTTCCTCGACAGAGGGAGGGGCTGGCAGAGCAGGCGGTGCTGCTGGTGCAGGTGGTGCTGGTGGTGCAGATGGTCCGGCTCCAGAGGTAGATGCTGCATGGCGATAAGGCTTACGCACGAATGGATCATTCGGGTAAGGCACGACCCGCTTACGGGCGGTAACCCTACGACGCTGACCATGTGCGTCAGTGAATGCTCGTCCTCCGTTGATCCCCGGAATAACGGTGCCATCGAAACGGTACCGCTTCTTCGGCGGGGTGGAGGGTGGCTGGACAGGTGTATCATCAAGGTCCTCCTCGTCGGAATCATCGTCACTAGAGTCGTCTGTGGATGAGTCGTCTGAACTAGCTGGGGGTGACACCACAGGTGGCCCTCCTCGAGCGGCCATCATCTGTCCGTATATGGCGGGTCCGATTGGCACGTGACGTCCATCAGGAGTGCGTCGGCACCAGTGGTTACGTTCATTACGAACCGGACCTTCCCCAAGATCTGCAGGAATCACAACACCACTGGGGCGAGGCTGTGGCTCTTGAGGTACCGGGGCAACTGGAGCTGGAATCTCCGGAGGGTCCTGGGCTCCGACTGCGGTAACCACCGGTACAGGTGTATGGCTGCTTGTTCCGGAGGATGAAGCGCTGGGGTCACTGGTTAACGGGATCTGTGTATCGGTAGCAGCAGTAGGTGAGGTGGCTGACGAGTCTGAATAGCTGTCCAAAATAACGACAGGTGGAATATCCGACATCTGAACAAGGAAAATAAATTTTCCATATCAGTAAGTCATAAGCAAGCAAGTATTAGGCACTATAGCATCCTAGCATGGCAATAACAACAGTGCTAAATAGTAATAACAGTAAATGCAGATAGTAATCATGCAAAGGAAGAAATAGGCATACAGCAAGTTCGCATGGCAGTAAAGATAAGCAATAGCACGCAGTAAGATCACATAGTAGTAAAAGTAAGCAGTAGCATGCAGAAACAATTAAACTAGCAAGTTGTAGATTAGTCCTATTAGTGAATCCTACTCGGGTTGGTCTAGACTCACTAATGCAACCTAATTCCCTACAACCAATGCTCTGATACCAACTGTAACGCCCCGTACAAAACCATCGTGTACGGATCATTAACAACAGGATCATCTCAAGGTCAAACACTATATGCTGCTTGAAAACTGATTTGCATTCATTAAAAAGATAATGTTTTACAAGGATAACATGTCATAAGACTTATTACAAACCATTGTTCCAAAATAACATAAGTTTACGAATGCAAAACATAAGTTTCATGATTGAGACATCTCTAAGTTATGCAGCGGATATCTAACACAGCAGGTCCTTAACAGCAATTCAATAATAGCATGACAGCAAGTGTAACAGCGGAAGCAATAAACCTCTAGGCACCTGAGAAATACACGCTTAAAAAGTCAACACGAATGTTGGTGAGCTATAGTTTAAGTTGTAAAAGTAACGTAAGATAGGCCACGAGATTTCAGTGCTGCAACAGCGTATCAAAACAGTATAAAAAGTATATGCATAACCGTGGGCACCCGGTAACTAAACTTAACGTTTATAACCCCCTGAAAGTACACTTGGCGAGTGCGTATGTTCACGAAGTATTAAACACCCGTTAAATGCTAACGCGACTAGCCCGAGTGGGGATGTCAAACCCTATGGATCCATATCTAAGATTCACGTTCACCGGTTCAAAAACCAATGACTAAACGTTACCGTGCTAAAGGGAATGTTTATGCCGTTATATAACCCACATACATACAAAGTTTAAGTACTCGTGCCTAGTATGTAAAACGTAAAAAGCGCATGTATTCTCAGTCCCAAAAATAGTAAAAGTAGTAAAAAGGGATGCTATAACTCACAGTGATAAAAGCGGTAAAGTCGGTAATGAAAGTACGCAAGTAGTAAGTCGGTCCGAAAGGTCGTCAACCTAAATCAAAGGTTACTAGGTCAGTAGGTTGTCTTAATAAGTTCTAATAGTGCATAAAATTAGTTTAAGTATCATCATCATCATCATTCAACATCATAAAAGCTAAGTAAGTTTGACAAAAATAGAGATCAAAACAATGGGCTGACTTCGGTCAGCTGCTACGACCTCTACGTAAATCGAAAAGACGCATGGTCAGTGGATATGGCTCCGCATATGAGTCCCCTAACAGCTGACCAATTTTCAGAACCTAACTCGTCTTCGTTTGACCGTGGCGACGGTTTAAGTGCGAGTAGGTCAAAAATTTTAGCACAACGTTAATAGGGTGTAGTGACTCTCGGAGGGCCATAACTCCTAAACCGTAACTCGTATTAAGATGAGGCCTAAACAGAAAATTATCTACTCGAACCGAACTAACTAAAAATCAGCTTTCCAGTAGCCCAGGTGGTATGATCAGATACGAAAATCAGTGGACAAGTGCTCCGGTGGGGTTCTTGGTGCTCGATGCTCACCACGGTTCTCATCCTTGATGCTTGTAGCTTCAAGTGTACAACTCGTTGATGGTTTAGCATCACTTTTGACCAAAATTCAGCATCAATACACAATATGTTAAGACCAAGTAAGAATACAACTCATTCATGAGTCTTAGATGGATGATGAACCAAGGTTACATCATATCATTAGTCTTAACACTAATACAAGTCACAATAACAACTAAAGTTACAAACTTTACATCATTTCAACAAGTATAAGCACAATCTAAGTCAAATGAGGTGATGGAACCCTAAGCTAGAGAGCTTAGATCCATTTCACACAAGTCACAAGGTTACAAAGCTAGAAAGCTTGAACCTTTAAGTGTTCTTGAAGATCTTGAAGCATAAAGCTTGGATCTTGAAGATACATGAAGATTACAAACAAAAGTTTGAATCTTTTTAACAAAATAACAAGGTCAAAGTAAAAAGAACTTGAATCTAACAACAATATATGAAGATTCAAGCTAGAAAGCTTGCATCTTGATTGTTCTTGAAGATCTTGAAGCATAAAGCTTGGATCTTGAAGATGCATGAAGATTACAAACAAAAGTTTGAATCTTTTCAACAAAATAACAAGATTAAAGTAAAAGAAAGATATATCTAACAAGTTGGTGAAGATTCAAAGCTAGAAAGCTTGAATCTTCATTGTTCTTGAAGGATTCATACCTGAACCAACAAGATATAAGTAAGATCAAAGCTACATGGAACTTGGATCTTATAAGAATGATGATGATGATCACGTTTTTGAAAGGAAAAGGAGGAAGAAAAGAAAACTTACAAGTAAGGAAAAGAAAGAAAGAAAGTGTGTGTGAAAAACCAAAATGATCAAGTGTTGGAATGAAGGAAAATGACTAGTATTTATAGGCAATTAGTGATCACATGGATTGATGACATGGCAAAGGTGGTAGTGGTGATGGTGGATGGTTTTAAGGGGGAGGGGGGAGACAAACTTTTCACTTTTTGGCTAATGGTGTCTAAAGTATGTCCTTTTGCTAGAATCTTATGTAACAAAGTTGATAATCCTTATCCATTATGCTAGAATGACTCATTAATTAATTTATTTATTATTTATTTATTATTATGGGCCACTAGTAATAATACTTGGGCTAATTAATTGGGTCACTAGCTAGAGTAGGGTGGGCTTGAGCCCAACAAGGTAAAAAGTCCAAAAAGGCTAACTATTGGGCTTTAGCAATTAAATAAATAAAATTAAGCATCCAAAGGCCCAGGTAATTATTATTAGAAAATAATAATTAATATTTCGCAGTCCAAAAGTTCCGGTTCCGACAAAAGTCAAACGTGCGCGCAGTCCGCGTTTTAATCGTAACGGTAAATAAAACTAACGGTTATAAAGCATCCAATGGACAAGTTAAGCATTCTACATACACCAAGGCACGTTTTAAAGTAAATATGAATATAAAACACGTGTGCTGAGGTTCCGGAGTAATAAAGTAACACAGTACGCACAAATACGCAGTTTCGCTAAAATACAAGGCATAAAAGCAAGTCGAAAAAGTCGGGTCGTTACAAAATCGACAATTGGGTCATAATCATCACCAAACCCTAATTTTGACTCTAGTCAAAATTAGTCAACCCAAATTCACCTAAAGTGGTTCCAACATTTCCACAATCACTCAACCTAGTGATTAAACTCAAGATTAAAGCCTAATCAAGGCCAAATCGTCAACCAACCCAAAACCCGTCAAGTGACAAGAATAACTAGTCACCATAAACTCATTTCATCATCTAAGAGGGTTTCACAACGAATCAAACTCCAACCCTAACTTGAATATCAAATCTAACAAATGTAATTCGGAGTTTGAACCTACCAATACCACCAAAATGATGCTGTTGATGAGTAGAACAACTTTAAAACCCGAGCTTTGGTGAGAATCCAACTCCTTCTTCTCCAATTCAAGCTCTCTCACTCTAGAACTCTTTCTCTCTCTCTCTAGATATGGATGAGAGTGTTTGTGGGGGTGAGAAATGAGCTCCAATGGAGTTCTAGATCAGTTTTGGTGACCCTAAACCGACCCTAAATGAAAAGACCAAAGTACCCCTTATTTAAACCTTTTAAAAAGGCTGAAAATTGCATCAGACGGGATCGGAGCGCCTCTCCAAATGGTGGAGCGCCGCTCCAACCTACAGGTCAGTTTTCAGAAACTTGTTTTGGCCATAACTTTTTGACCGTAGCTCCGTTTTTGATGAATCAAATATCGTTGGAAACGTAATAAGATTTTCTTTCCAATGGTAAGGCTTTGAAACATTAACAAAAACTTTATTTGGGGTTGAAAAGATACGTACACACCTTGTCACTTCAGACAACGTCCAGTTTCCTTCGACGTTCGAGCAAGCAACACGTACGTACTTCGTACACTTCATACACGCATCGTACACCATAAATACATTATGTACAATAAATATTTGGGTCTTACAACTCTCCCCCACTTAAACTCGATCACGTCCTCGTGATCTTCTCCACTTAACCAATCCGAAACTACTCAACGGTCCACGATCTTAAGTTCCAATCTGAACTTTCCTAGACAATTCTTCCCAATGAATCACCTTTAACAACTAAAATCGTCACCCGCGATTTATCAAAACCACTATCCGAGCACTAAAACCTACTCTTTTCCCCATATCGGAAAAAACTCAACCAATCTCGTACCGAGATATCAATTCCTTAGCGTACCTTTACCAAGGACAACGCTAAAAGCGACCATGTCTCAACCTAAAGTCAACAATCCGAACGTTGAGGATCGAACCACATGAATCCTTACGGATTACACTTACCACTAAACATCCTTTGTAGTGCACAATACAACCAATACGCCACTATCCTAATGAAAGGACCCGTCCTAATCCATCCGGACAAAGTCCATATCGATTACAAACGATTCACAATAGTTAGTTACATCGCGAGGTACTTGACCTCTATATGATACATTTTACAAACATTGCATTCGTTTTTAAAAGACAAACTTGCTTTATATCGAAAATTTATGACATGCAAATCATTTCATATTATATTCAACTATAATTGTCTAAATAATAATCTTGATGAACCCGACGACTCGAATGCAACATCTTTTGAAATATGTCATGAATGACTCCAAGTAATATCTTTTAAATGAGCAATTGCACAGCGGAAGACTTCTTTTATACCTGAGAACAAACATACTTTCAAGTGTCAACCAAAAGGTTGGTGAGTTCATTAGTTTAGCATAAATAATCATTTCATATTTTTAATAGACCACAAGATTTCATGTTTCCATTTCTCATAAACATACGTCCCATGCATAGAGACAAAAATATCATTCATACGGATTGAACACCTGGTAACCGACATTCACAATATGCATATAAGAATATCCCCATCATTCCGGGATTCTCCTACGGACATGATATAAATTTCGAGGTACTAAAGCATCCGGTACTTTGGATGGGGCTTGTTGGGCCCGATAGATCTATCTTTAGAGTTCACGTCAATTAGGGTGTCTGTTCCCTAATTCTTAGATTACCAGACTTAATAAAAAGGGGCATATTCGATTTCGATCATTCAACCATATAATGTAGTTTTGATTACTTGTGTCTATTTCATAAAACATTTATAAAAATTGCGCATGTATTCTCAGCCCAAAAATATAACAGGGTAAAAAGGCAAATGAAACTCACGCATATATTTATTGTAAAACAGTTAATAAAGCATTTGCATGTATTCTCAGCCCCAAAAATGTAAAGAGTAAAAGGGGAGCAAATGAAACTCACGCATATATTTATTGTAAAACAGTTAATAAAGCATTTGCATGTATTCTCAGCCCCAAAAATGTAAAGAGTAAAAGGGGAGCAAATGAAACTCACCTAATGTATTTTGTAGTAAAAATACATAGAACGACATTGAACAAGTATAGGGTTGGCCTTGGATTCACGAACCTATATCATTTGTATATATATTAAAATGTATATTCGTAATCAGACAAATTTAAATATTATTATTAGTGAAATCGTTTTTATATCAATAACTTATATTCATTTTATAAAGTAAAAATATTAATTTCTGTTATGTTATATATATAATTAGTATATTTATATATATAAATATATATCATTTGTTTGTTTAATCAGTATTTTAATAATTCAATATAATATTTGAATGGATAGCATTAATGATAATACTAATATTGATAAAATGACAATAATATTAATAATTCTATTGATGGTATTATTAATGATAGTTTTTATAATAAATCTCATAATAATGATAATAACAGTAGTTTTTAATAAAATGGATAATTTAATAGTAATGGTAATGAAAATAATAATTTTGATAATAATACTTAATAATAATCCTAAATGGTAATAATAATACTTATAATAATATTTGTAGTAAAAATAATAATAATGTTAATGTTAATACTAATGTCTTTAATAATAATTATAGTTATGATAAATAATAAAAATGATACTTTTAATAATAATGATAGAAAAATGATAAATTAAATAATACCTTGAATAATATTAATAATAATAATAATAATGATAATAATAACTTTACTTAGATGATAATTTATAATATTTTTAGTAATAAGAATAATAATAACATAACAATATTAGTAATAATAATAACTATAATGTCTAATATAATAATACTCTTACTAATAATGATATTAATAATGATTTTACTAATAATAATACTTCTAATAGTAATATTAGTGATAATATCTAATTTGGATCATGACTTAATTATAGTTTTACCCATTTTCATATTTGTATTCATAATTCATAATTTATATGTATATAATATTATAAACCTTACAATAACTCTTATCATAATACTAACAATAATAATACTAAATAATAATACTAAATATTAATACTTAATACACCAATAATAACACAATTAATAATAATCTTAATAATAACAATAATAAAATTAATAGGAATAATAATAATAACAATAAACAATAATAAAATTTGATAATGAGAGTTATACCCTCCTAAACGTCATCGAGCATAATCGTCATTCATCATCACCATCGTCCATTATCATCATGATCTTCATTATTGTCATCATCATACTCAAATCATAATCATAAAATAATAATAAAAAATAAAAAAAATTAATAATAGGTATGATAAATAATAATAATAATTATAATAATAATAATGATAAAAGGTATACCATTATCATTATCATTTTCATATTTCATCATCATCATTAATACATATACCACGGCATCATCATCATCATATCTCGGCATCATCATCATCATATCTTTGGCATCATCATCATCATCCCTTCGGCATCATCATCATCTCATACACCATCATCATAATTTGACATCATTACCATCATCATAATTTGACATCATCATTATCATTATAATTATCATAACTCGGCATCATCATCATCATCTCTTTGGCATCATCATCATCATCATCTCTTTGGCATCATCACCATCATCATAACTCGACATCGTCACCATCATTATAATTATCACTGTTCATCGTCTCCTCCATCCGTCATCATCATTATCTCCTCTTTAACATCAATCTTATATCGTTTCATCATCGCCTCACCGTCACTGTGTATCATCATCATTACGTCACCATTCATCATCGTTTCATCATGGCAACTGTTCAACATCTTCAACATCATGATCTCAACGGTGCAGGTGGTGTGTGTTGTACTGTCACGATAGAAACCGCAACAGCAGGAAGCTCATTTGTTTGTTGTTTGATTTTATGAGCAACGATTAGCAACAGAAACAGAAAAATGATAATTGCAGCAAATGTGAAAAATGAAAGAAAAGTAATGGCGGTTTTGTGGTGGTGTTCACAACCTGTAACAAAAAATATTTAGACAGTAGTAAGTGGTGTTTGATTGTTAACGAAGAAAATAAAAAAATAATAGTGATGGGTCTCGTGGTGGCTGTGGTTGTTGATAGTGGCTCACGAAGAGGAAGAGGGAAACAAGGTAGAAGGGTAATGGTGGCAGACGGTGGAGGTGAGGTGGTGGCGGTGTCTCTCCTTCTCTTCTCTCCCCGTAAACATATACATATATATTACATATATATAGATATATATTATGTATTATATATAATATTTATAATATTTAATATTAATAATAATAATAAAAAAAACATAAGATAGTGATAAGGTGAATGATTGGAACATATACACTACGCACACTCTGCCGACACTTGATCGAGGATAGGTGTATCGTGTCCATTGCTAAACAGTTACGAAATAAAAAGTGTCCCTAAAAATCCCAAATTTTTAGATTAAACCTATTTAATTATTTCACTCATTATTTGATTGAAACCTGATTAAAAATGTTCGATAAATATGTATTTTCTGTTCCAATTTATATGTACGGAGTACCAATATTCAAACTAAAAAAAGGTAAAAATATATTTAACAAATCTAAGATCTTCAAAATCAATTTGCAGTTCAACTTTTATTTCCATCCATCATGAACAAGTACTATATCGATATTAAAATTAACAAAATGTCAACCGAGTGTTACTAACGTTTACTAATTAAGCTCGAAATCAATTATTTTTAATATGTTCCCATTCTATTTAAAAACAGTTTTAAAATTAGTAAGTTTAATTACTAAAACAAATATATTATATATTTTTAAATAATTAGATTTAATATAACTTTATATATTTACAAATAATATTTATATACATAATTATATATATATATCTATATATTTATAAATATTGTTTCCATTACAACGCATGTTATTTTACATATTTAATTCTAACAGTTTATTCATATATTATTTCAATAATATCTATATGCATCTATTTATATAGTTGTTCGTGAATCGTCGGGAATAGTCGAAGGGTAATTGATTACATTAACACAATTCAAAATTTTTGAAAACACTAACATTACAGACCTTGCTTATCGTGTCAAAACTATATAAAGATTAAGTTTAAATTTGGTCGGAAATTCCCGGGTCATCACAGTACCTACCCGTTAAAGAAATTTCGTCCCGAAATTTGAGTGAGGTGGTTATGGCTAACAATAAAAAATGTTTTCATGACCAATATGAGTTGATAATTAGAGGTTTATCATCATTGAATAATAATGATAAAACAATTCAATTATTCTAAGAATACGAATGAAGCTATCGTAAAATAGTGTATTGAAGAAAATAAGATCGTTCCTTAGCTTTTGACGTAAACAGGGTTGAATTTTGAAAATAAAGTTTGTCTTAACTTTTGACGTCGTCTTGATTGAATTCCGGAATTCAAGGGATTTAAAAGAAAATATTCAAAATCCAAAAGATCTGATTCTTTAACGAATAAAGATATTAAGATCTCTATAATTAAATACGGTGATCTGCCTCGATTACTCTGTCTGTTATTTTCATTATAAATTAAGCTCTTCTGTTCTCTTATTCACACCAATTCCTATACTTTCCTTCTTAGTCTATATATCCAAAAGATTGTGAAAATGTTTAATTCCGTGCTAATCCTTGGTATTTTTCTAATTATCATTTCTGTCACCCCTTCTTTTCAATCTTCCATCAGAAGAATCTGTTTACTTCTACTATTACCTTGAGGTGATACTATTCTTAATTATAACGTGTCTTTATATTGCTGTTCGTATTAATATCCATGGTTTGTAACCTTCATGTTGTTATTGGGCTTTATATTTTCTCTTATATTTTGGAGCTCTTTGCCTTTTTATTCTCCCCTCAACCTCTGGTAAAGCGAGTAACGGTCCAGAATTCATAGGTATGAAGTTTTAGATGAACATAGTTATTGTTCTAAGAATAAAATCGTAATAGCATGACCTTGATTTGGTAAGTTACCAGAATATTCCGGAAAACACCGAATCATCAAGAAAAATATTTTTATGATATGTTAAGAGATTAGATAGAATGTAAGAGTCGTATAAATGGCACATGATGACGGTATGTTCTGTGAATCATCACGTTTCATTAGAAACTCAGCATGAATTACTGTAATATAATCACGTTGATCAAGTGTCATTATATTATACTAACTCAGGCATCAGTTCCCAACATTACTTCAATAACATTCATATTTTAAGCTCGAAGTTTACAAAATATAGAAAATAACAGTTTCTATATGATGTAACACTGATATCAGGAAAAGATTAATGATTTCAGATAAGAATAGTTATGAAAATATCTTCAGAAATATGGAGGATATTTATAATGAACGATACGATGATATCTTGGAATTTCTAATATCGATGGATGATGAAGAAGATTTATCCGTAAGGGTTTAGATTCGGAAGCAAGGTATTCGCTAAAGATTTCATTAGAAACAGAATTATTTGAATTCTTTGAAGTCAAGCTTATTCTTTGTGATTTGTCCACGGCTTCCTTCATAGTTTCGCATAATCCGCTTTTCGGTACTAAATTTTCTATTGAATGTTTCCAAAATAATGATACACAGGAAGCACGAAGAGGTATATAATTTCGGACGAGAATATTTATGAAAATATCCTCAGAAATATCAAAGATATTGATGATGATATTTTGGAATTTCTAAGTTCGATGGTTGATGGAGAAAGATTTTCCGCAAGATTTTAACATGACTTCGGAGCAAGATATTCTGTAAAGATTTCAACGGATCCAGAATTACCTGAATCCTTTGAATATAGGGTTTGGTCATT
Source organism: Rutidosis leptorrhynchoides (assembly GCF_046630445.1). Lineage (NCBI taxonomy): Eukaryota > Viridiplantae > Streptophyta > Magnoliopsida > Asterales > Asteraceae > Rutidosis > Rutidosis leptorrhynchoides. The sequence goes on along the minus strand of NC_092338.1, from coordinate 274,209,557 downwards.
GTATTTGTCCTTGGTCTCCTTCATGGGTAGCTCAATCTGTTTTTCAATACTCAATTTTCTATCGAGCGTTCCTAACACTCCTTTCTTTATCATCAAACTTTTGGCCGTTAGACCACCTATCATTTTTCTGTTTCCTCTGCATATAATGCTATGATATCTGAATCATCGGTTATTAATCCGAGGTGGTTTCAGGAGAATTGTGTTTTTAGATGATTAAACGCTGATGGTAACATGGTGGAAATGAAAGGTTCTCTATTTACAATATAAGAGCACGCGTATATATCAACGTTATAATAAGGTTGTTTCGTACGAAAAGTCAAAGTTGTGTTGTTGGAGCTGTGACAAAATTGGCTATTTTGAAGAAGAACTGCAAAGTTATTTTGGTGATAATAACACTAAAGAAATTAGCACATCTATGTGTTAAACGTTTACTCAGTTTCCGAGATATGCATTAATCTTTTCTTCCGTAGATGAAGTGCGGTTGGTTCATCCTATCAATTGAAGTGTTTGCAAGAATCGGGAAAGGTTTGAACGCAGATTGTAATCGTGAAGATACAAATGAGGTTTAAGACGAAATCAAGTGGCAAACTTGAAGAATTGTTTAGTTTCTTATGTTATAATCAATATTTTAATTCATTTTAATTGTCCAATGTTATTAGTCCACAGTCGATAGTCCACAGTCGACAATCCAATAATTCATATATAGTTTAATATAATATTCGAATTAATTAATACGTGTCGTGACCCGTATACGTCTCAGACTCGATCACAACTCAAAGTATATATATTATTATAGAATCAACCTCAACCCTGTATAGAGAACTCGATCATTACTGCATATAGAGTGTCTATGGTGGTTCCAAATAATATATATAGATGCGTCGATATGATATGTCAAAACCTTGTATACGTGTCCAGATATTTAAAGTGCGTAAAATAAATAACAGAAATTAAATAACGATAAATAAAGTGCGTAAAGTAAATAACATAAATTAAATGACGATAAATAAAATTGCGAGAATGTAAATTGCGATATTTAAATTGCGATAAATAAACTACTATAAATAAGAATATAATCAGTTATCTAGGAACAGTTAGCTAGGATCTTGTTAGCGTGGTTTCTTAACAAAATTTCATATTGTTAATTAGTCTGTTTCTAATCAATTTTTATTGTGTTTATTATTTCTTCATTATGCCACTTGTTGGATTCTGGTAAGTCAAAATCCAAATATGAAATTGAATTTGAATGAAAATGGTTATTCTGTGGTGAACGGATTCGTATATCGGTAGATGTAAATAGGATAGTAAATGATTGTTGAAACAGATTCGAAGAACGTACAATGTAACTTATTAATGTGAAATTTAAATATTTCTCGGGTATTACCTACCCGTTAAAATATTTTCACTATTAACAGTTTGTACAAGAGAATTTTTAATTACAATCTTTATGAAAACATATATACATATATATTTTCTTCAGATGTATTCATAGATTTAATGAGTTAATATGATATTAAACTTATTTGCTTTTCGGTTGGAACTAGAATAAATAATCTCTAAAACTTTAGAGATTACATATTCGCCATGTCGAACGAAGATAAACGAGGTAGAACGATACGTAGAACGAAGATCATACTCAAAGTGCAGATGATGATATTGAAGCATGGATTGTTGATGGTATTGATGTTGCTGGTGCTGTTGCTGAAGCTGGTACGTTTTGCACCATATGTTTCAAAGCTACAACTCGAACGCGAAGCTCGTTGACTTATTACTCCAGGATGATTGTCGATCGGAACGAGCGGATGAATAAGGTTCAGAATTGTGGATAGAATATAATCTTGTCGAGTTACCCTGAAAATGAGACTGAAAATGGTGTCTCGAACAGGTTCACCGGTAAACGCTTCAGGTTCATTTTCAAGAGGTGAATTCGGTTGGTGGAAGGGATTGCCTTCTGCGCGTTTCCATTATTTAAGTCGACTACGAACCCTTCAGATGAATTGATAATGGCTGATTGGTTGATTCATGCCGATGACGCTGTTTTCGGAGCTTAGGTGAACATCTATGTTGGAATAGCTGTCGGAATAACTATCGGAATAGCTTATCGGAATCTGATGGACTCGAACTGGTTGCAGGATTCATCTCGTACGATCAGATGAAGGATTTTCGATAAGAAATAGATTATAGGATGTAGATTAGTACCCTGCAATACATAATTTACATATGAATATAATACTAAAATCTCATAAGTTACGGAGGAATCTACGGAAGTTGTCAGGCAAATTTACAGTAACAGATACGCTAAGATATGAAATAGCAGATACGCTAAGATATGAATTTTGTCTATACACTAATCATGCAATCAATGCAATAAAATGTGTCTAGACTAAGGATGATACGCAAGTAATTTCGGACAAAAATGATAAGCAAAACTTTTGACATGCAGACACGGTCGAAGTCCAGACTCACTAATGCATCTTAAATACTTATCAGTTAGACACACTAAGGCAGACCTAGTTCGCTAAGACCACCGCTCTGATACCAACTGAAAGGACCCGTCCTAATCCATCTGGACAAAGTCCATATCGATTACAAACGATTCACAATAGTTAGTTACATCGCGAGGTACTTGACCTCTATATGATACATTTTACAAACATTGCATTCGTTTTTAAAAGACAAACTTGCTTTATATCGAAAATATATGACATGCAAATCATTTCATAATATATTCAACTATAATTGTCTAAATAATAATCTTGATGAACCCGACGACTCGAATGCAACATCTTTTGAAATATGTCATGAATGACTCCAAGTAATATCTTTTAAATGAGCAATTGCACAGCGGAAGACTTCTTTTATACCTGAGAACAAACATACTTTCAAGTGTCAACCAAAAGGTTGGTGAGTTCATTAGTTTAGCATAAATAATCATTTCATATTTTTAATAGACCACAAGATTTCATGTTTCCATTTCTCATAAACATACGTCCCATGCATAGAGACAAAAATATCATTCATACGGATTGAACACCTGGTAACCGACATTCACAATATGCATATAAGAATATCCCCATCATTCCGGGATCCTCCTTCGGACATGATATAAATTTCGAGGTACTAAAGCATCCGGTACTTTGGATGGGGCTTGTTGGGCCCGATAGATCTATCTTTAGAGTTCGCGTCAATTAGGGTGTCTGTTCCCTAATTCTTAGATTACCAGACTTAATAAAAAGGGGCATATTCGATTTCGATCATTCAACCATATAATGTAGTTTTGATTACTTGTGTCTATTTCGTAAAACATTTATAAAAATTGCGCATGTATTCTCAGCCCAAAAATATAACAGGGTAAAAAGGCAAATGAAACTCACGCATATATTTATTGTAAAACAGTTAATAAAGCATTTGCATGTATTCTCAGCCCCAAAAATGTAAAGAGTAAAAGGGGAGCAAATGAAACTCACGCATATATTTATTGTAAAACAGTTAATAAAGCATTTGCATGTATTCTCAGCCCCAAAAATGTAAAGAGTAAAAGGGGAGCAAATGAAACTCACCTAATGTATTTTGTAGTAAAAATACATAGAACGACATTGAACAAGTATAGGGTTGGCCTTGGATTCACGAACCTATATCATTTGTATATATATTAAAACGTATATTCGTAATCAGACAAATTTAAATATTATTATTAGTGAAATCGTTTTTATATCAATAACTTATATTCATTTTATAAAGTAAAAATATTAATTTCTGTTATGTTATTTATATAATTAGTATATTTATATATATAAATATATATCATTTGTTTGTTTAATCAGTATTTTAATAATTCAATATAATATTTGAATGGATAGCATTAATGATAATACTAATATTGATAATAATGACAATAATATTAATAATTCTATTAATGGTATTATTAACGATAGTTTTTATAATAAATCTCATAATAATGATAATAACAGTAGTTTTTAATAAAATGGATAATTTAATAGTAATGGTAATGAAAATAATAATTTTGATAATAATACTTAATAATAATCCTAAATGGTAATAATAATACTTATAATAATATTTGTAGTAAAAATAATAATAATCTTAATGTTAATACTAATGTCTTTAATAATAATTATAGTTATGATAAATAATAAAAATGATACTTTTAATAATAATGATAGAAAAATGATAAATTAAATAATACCTTGAATAATATTAATAATAATAATAATAATGATAATAATAACTTTACTTAGATGATAATTTATAATATTTTTAGTAATAATAATAAGAATAATAATAACATAACAATATTAGTAATAATAATAACTATAATGTCTAATATAATAATACTCTTACTAATAATGATATTAATAATGATTTTACTAATAATAATACTTCTAATAGTAATATTAGTGATAATATCTAATTTGGATCATGACTTAATTATAGTTTTACCCATTTTCATATTTGTATTCATAATTCATAATTTATATGTATATAATATTATAAACGTTACAATAACTCTTTTCATAATACTAACAATAATAATACTAAATAATAATACTAAATATTAATACTTAATACACCAATAATAACACAATTAATAATAATCTTAATAATAACAATAATAAAATTAATAGGAATAATAATAATAATAATAACAATAAACAATAATAAAATTTGATAATGAGAGTTATACCCTCCTAAACGTCATCGAGCATAATCGTCATTCATCATCACCATCGTCCATTATCATCATGATCTTCATTATCGTCATCATCATACTCAAATCATAATCATAAAATAATAAAAAAATAAAAAAAAATTAATAATAGGTATGATAAATAATAATAATAATCATAATAATAATAATGATAAAAGGTATACCATTATCATTATCATTTTCATATTTCATCATCATCATTAATACATATACCACGGCATCATCATCATCATCATATCTCGGCATCATCATCATCATCTCTTTGGCATCATCATCATCATCCCTTCGGCATCATCATCATCTCATACACCATCATCATAATTCGACATCATTACCATCATCATAATTTGACATCATCATTATCATTATAATTATCATAACTCGGCATCATCATCATCATCTCTTTGGCATCATCATCATCATCTCTTTGGCATCATCATCATCATCTCTTTGGCATCATCACCATCATCATAACTCCACATCGTCACCATCATTATAATTATCACTGCTCATCATCTCCTCCATCCGTCATCATCATTATCTCCTCTTTAACATCAATCTTATATCGTTTCATCATCGCCTCACTGTCACTGTGTATCATCATCATTACGTCACCATTCATCATCGTTTCATCATGGCAACTGTTCATCATCTTCAACATCATGATCTCAACGGTGCAGGTGGCGTGTGTTGTACTGTCACGATAGAAACCGCAACAGCAGGAAGCTCATTTGTTTGTTGTTTGATTTTATGAGCAACGATTAGCAACAGAAACAGAAAAATGATAATTGCAGCAAACGTGAAAGATGAAAGAAAAGTAATGGCGGTTTTGTGGTGGTGGTGTTCACAGCCTGTAACAGAAAATATTTAGACAGTAGTAAGTGGTGTTTGATTGTTAACGAAGAAAACAAAAAAATAATAGTGATGGGTCTCGTGGTGGCTGTGGTTGTTGATAGTGGCTCACGAAGAGGAAGAAGGAAACAAGGTAGAAGGGTAATGGTGGCAGATGGTGGAGGTGAGGTGGTGGCGATGTCTCTCCTTCTCTTCTCTCCCCGTAAACATATACATATATATTACATATATATAGATATATATTATGAATTATATATAATATTTATAATATTTAATATTAATAATAATAATAATAAAAACATAAGATAGTGATAAGGTGAATGATTGGAACATATACACTACGCACACTCTGCCGACACTTGATCGAGGATAGGTGTATCGTGTCCATTGCTAAACAGTTACAAAATAAAAAGTGTCCCTAAAAATCCCAAATTTTTAGATTAAATCTATTTAATTATTTCACTCATTATTTGATTGAAACCTGATTAAAAATGTTCGATAAATATGTATTTTCTGTTCCAATTTATATGTACGGAGTACCAATATTCAAACTAAAAAAAGGTAAAAATATATTTAACAAATCTAAGATCTTCGAAATCAATTTGCAGTTCAACTTTAATTTCCATCCATCATGAACAAGTACTATATCGATATTAAAATTAACAAAATGTCAACCGAGTGTTACTAACGTTTACTAATTAAGCTCGAAATCAATTATTTTTAATATGTTCCCATTCCATTTAAAAACAGTTTTAAAATTAGTAAGTTTAATTACTAAAACAAATATATTATATATTTTTAAATAATTAGATTTAATATAACTTTATATATTTACAAATAATATTTATATACATAATTATATATATATCTATATATTTATAAATATTGTTTCCATTACAACGAATGTTATTTTACATATTTAATTCTAACAGTTTATTCATATATTATTTCAATAATATCTATATGCATCTATTTATATAGTTGTTCGTGAATCGTCGGGAATAGTCGAAGGGTAATTGATTACATTAACACAATTCAAAATTTTTGAAAACACTAACATTACAGACCTTGCTTATCGTGTCAAAACTATATAAAGATTAAGTTTAAATTTGGTCAGAAATTCCCGGGTCATCACACCTAACATCATAATCAACGGCTAAAACTAAAAGCGCCCAAAACGACTATGGCAACGCTAATCCTAAGGTGTACAAAATCGACTATTGTCACACCCGTAACAACTTGTGAGCGAAACACGGCTATCGCATCACTAATCACACAACACGGTCCTCACGATCCCACCATCGGTGTATAAACAACCGATAGATCACACCACACGGTCTTTACGACCCCACCACCGGTGTATAAAACAACCAATAGATCACTCAACACCGGATGAAGTCAGCGGACCCCGTCAACGATCATGCTTCACCGATATATCACCACTCCCATGATGAAGTTAGCGGACCCCGAAGTTCATGCTCCACCAATCAACGATCCCATGATGAAGTCAGCGGACCCCGAAGGTCATGCTCCACCAATCAACGATCCCATGATGAAGTCAGCGGACCTCGAAGGTCATGCTTCACCAATCACATAAGCAATTTTGTCCTCAAACAACAAGTAGTGCAACATCGCGCTCTGCTACACTATAGTGAACCCTAACGGATACCATTAACCATCCACACAATCGAGCAAGAACCACCTATATCGAACATAGGCACAAAACAATAATTCTCTATAAGAGAATCCACCACGCACATCCCTTAACCGAGGGATTCCACCTTGCTCGCCATACCCGTCCATTATCTCTCAACGAGATTTACTACATTACCACCTTGGTGATAATTCAAATCCAAAATCATAGGTATAATTTAACCGAAAATGTACTCTACCACAAATCAATAAAATCTAGGTCCCGACACAAATTTCGGATCTACCATAAGCATTGTCCGAAATCTCACACTAAAACCTCCTCGTGCGGGAGTGTAACGCCCCCACTTGGAATTACGTTCCATAACCGCATCTCGTACACCCGTACAATGCTACCAAAGGTAGACTTTACCAATAATTGGGTTCACACGACCCATCTCCATGTCTCGCTCCAACTTTGAGCATACCAAGGATCCTAACCTATCCTTAAACACTTCGAACGAAAAGTGTACCACAAATTACACGACTATACATTCGCAATCATCCAATTGCTTTAGTTTGTCGAATTTCACCCGATCACTCATGAACCTAAGGGTTTCACTTCGGTACCCTAAGTACAATGTAACCGTTACACAATCGGAGTCGAACACCACGCTAGTAGGTATAAAAAGGCACCTAATGTCGCGTCACGTAGACTCCTTTACCAACATGCATCGAGATCAACACTCGATTTCAAGAGTTTCAATCCACCCGATGAACCTCATGGTTGATCAACTTCAACACGAAAGCGGACACGCGCTTAACGACTAAACACCAAAACCCATTTCCATGGTTTGGTAGAAACATTTCCCAAACACTAAGGAATGCTTGGTTGCACCAAGTCTTACGCCCTAAGCCCGACAATCAAACGTCACCATAGGATACTTCTATTAGGAACGTCACCCATATCAGTAACATGCACAACACCATTGAGACATTAAGGGTCTCACTCAAACGAGCTTAACGACCCGATACCAACCAAAATGCTTAAGCACCCAAGGATTCGCACCATAGGATCGAGGCACAACACACCACTTATACACTCTACTGAGAGCAAACCGGAACCATAAACGTAAACCGCCCGCTTGCTACGAATTATCTCTAACGGAGAATAAAGTTTGGCTAAGACTTACGCACATACCGCTTGTTATTACAAATGAACAACATATAATTTCGTACTAAAGGTACCTGATGTAGCGCTGTTAGGCTTCCGTGCTCCACTACAAATCATGTATTCGCGCTCTAACCTCCTAACCCGATCGTCATGCGATTCGGAACACTCTGATTTCCGATGTCCCTCCATCCGGCAAATGAAACACCTGATTGAGCCTAAAGGCACCACTGTACAATCTTGTGCCAACTGACCCCATTTCCCACACTTAAAGCACGTAAGCTTGTAACCCTTCTTACTCTTCTTCTTCACATTCCCGAAGCCTTCAGGCGTACTTCGTGCCCTCTTACCATGAGCACCATGTAATCCTAACCTTGCAAGTACATCTTCATCATCGCTACCTCGAGGTTTGGGAAACCTCTTTTCAAACTCTTCCTTTACAACTTTAGTCACTTGGTCTCGGACCATTTCAGTCATTTGTCCTTCGACCAACTCCTTGGTTACTTCTCTAACTTTGTCGGTGAAAACCGAGACATATTGTTCAAACACGGCTTCAATCTTTAACGTTAACCCATCCTTCCCTTCGTGAATAGGCTCACTCGTTCCGCATCCATCTTCCGTTTTCATTCTATGGGATGCAAAAGATTAGATCACGAACATATAGACCACACGCACAACACCGTCCCATCTTGCTAAACACTCGTCGAACATCACTTGTTAGACATGATTTGCACCCGTAATAAGGTTTGCAAATCCTTATTACGCATACACGCCGTATCAACTTGTTAGTACAACGACCGCCTCGCTCAAACACAAACAAATTCTACGCGACAACAACACACGCGAGAATTATTATCACAACACAATAATATATTAATAATATCCGCATTACTAATATTAACGTTAGTCCACTTACAAACAAGGCACTAACTATAACCCATTCCGACCCGTAATCCTACAAGTCCCGCAACAAAATTAAGCACACACAAAAGTCTAAGTCTAGGCACCTATCTCAAGTCACCTAAATCCCTTAGACAATGCTCTGATACCACTTGTAACAACCCAACCCATATGCAATTGAAATATGCAAATAAAAAAAAATATTTTTGTACAGCATAGTGGCGCGGCGCGCCAAAACAGCCTGTCCAACTTTTCCTTTTTTACGAAAAAGATCTCTTGCTTCCCGACACTTTTAGACCAAAAGCTTTTCACAACATTTTATATTAGTTAAAACTAACACGTTCCAATAATAAAACGAGTTTTATGAGACCGGGCCCACATCGGCCATTTTACGACTTTCGTACAAAATTCAAGTTTTCAACCACATGATTTTTAACACAAAATAAAGCCGAGCATGTCAATTGGGGATACGCTACCCAATCCTAATCAAATCCAAAAGCAAGCCTTCTAAAGCAACTACGCGAGTCCAATAGTTCCCACGCTTACCCGAGCCACCGCATCCAAGCAAATCTATAAAAATATAAACAACGAGAGGGTAAGCTAATGCTTAGTGAGTGAGAATATACTATATACATATATATGCATAAAATGGACACGCTACACAAATAATCAAATACCGCATACCGGAGCATCCAAGCATTAAGGCAAGCTAAGCTAAGCATACCGTATAATCACTAAGCAACAAGCTAGTAACAACAACCATAAAGTAAGTCACCAATGACGATGTGAACAACGCCAATAAGCTACACCCGGAGGGTTAGCTACATCACAACAATACATTAATATATATATAACAGAGCGTAAAACCGCCCAAGGTTAACCAATCGCACAAAGGAATGGTACTCGAATTTCCCATCGGTGTTCGTAACAACCATTAGTGTACAACACATATATCACTAACCCTTGGACAACACATATCCGTTCATGAAACCGTTAGCGTACAACGCATATATCACTAACTTGGACAACACATATCCATTCATAAAGTCGTTAGCGTACAACACATATATCACTAACTTGGATATCACATATCCATTCGTAAACCGTTAGCGTACAACACATATATCACTAACTTGGACAACACATATCCATTCATAAAGTCGTTAGCGTACAACACATATATCAGTAACTTGGACATCACATATCCATTCGTAAACCGTTAGCGTACAACACATATATCACTAACTTGGACAACACATATCCATTCGTAAAACCGTTAGCGTACAACACATATATCACTAACTTGGACAACACATATCCATTCATAAAAATAAACACATCACAATTCAATATCAACCCTTCGCCATTGGGGTTATCCAATTCACAATCACGTGTGATAATGTACACACAAAACGTGTACCTAGCCAAAGGTGGTCAACCAAAATGCACATCCGTGCTAATTGGACCTATACACAAGTCCATCAAATCCACCTATATGTGAAGTGAGCTATATAACCGAGAACCACTTCAACCGACCAGTACTCATCCTACACAAATGTATGCACATAGGATATTAACACTCACCTTGTCGCCTTGAGGAATGCCCCCAAATAATCCACAATCACCGATGGAATGTACCTATTCCATTTATCACATAACAAGTAACACAATTAGGGTGGATATACAAATCAACCCAAATTGACAACTAGTGCAATTTCGACCCAAATGCACTTCCAAGCACAAACCGCGCCCAAACTAACCAATAATCACTAACACAAGTGAGAATGGTCTTAATATGCCAATCAAACCCAAACATAGGTGTTAAACACCTATCTTGCCCAAAATGACACTTAAACCCTAATTTGACCCATAAGAAGTCAATATCACGCCAAAACATATTTAACTCGGTTCTATGCTTCAACTTAATCCATTTCAAGTTTATAAACCTTATTAAATCGACAATTGGGTCATAATCATCACCAAACCCTATTTTTAACTCTAGTCAAAATTAGTCAACCCAAATTCACCTAAAGTGGTTCCAACACTTTCACAATAACTAAACCTAGTGATTAAACTCAAGATTAAAGCCTAATCAAGGCCAAATCGTCAACTAACCCAAAACCCGCCAAGTGACAAGAATAACTAGTCACCATAAACCCATTTCATCATCTGAGAGGGTTTCACAATAAATCAAACTCAAACCGTAACTTGAATATCAAATCTAACAAATGTAATTCGGAGTTTGAACTTACCAATACCACCAAAATGATGCCGTTGACGAGTAGAACAACTTTAAAACCCGAGCTTTGGTGAGAATCCAACTCCTTCTTCTCTAATTCAAGCTCTCTCACTCTAGAACTCTTCCTCTCTCTCTAGATATGGATGAGAGTGTTTGTGTGGGTGAGAAATGAGCTCCAATGGAGTTCTAGATCAGTTTTGGTGACCCTAAACCGACTCTAAATGAAAAGACCAAAGTATCCCTCATTTAAACCTTTTAAAAAGGCTGAAAATTGCCTCAGATGGGATCGGAGCGCCGCTCCAAATGGTGGAGCGCTGCTCCAACCTACAGGTCAGTTTTCAGAAACTTGTTTTGGCCATAACTTTTTAACCGTAGCTCCGTTTTCGATGAATCAAATATCGTTGGAAACGTAATAAGATTTTCTTTCCAATGGTAAGGCTTTGAAACATCAACACAAACTTTATTTGGGGTTGAAAAGATACGTACACACCTTGTCACTTCAGACAACGTCCAGTTTCCTTCGACATTCGAGCTAGCAACACGTACGTGCTTTGTACACTTCATACACGCATCGTACACTATAAATACATTATGTACAATAAATATTTGGGTCTTACACGATGAATGATAAAATACCCGATAAATGATAAATAAAACCCCACTGAATGATAAAAATAGCCCGTGAATGATAAATGAAGAATGATAAAAAAAAAATACCTGATGAATGATAAAAATGCCCGATGGATGATAAAAGTACCGAATCAATGATAAAAAAAAGTTGATGAATGATAACCGAGGAATGATAAAAGAATTTGATGGATGATAAATAAATACCGGATTGATGATAAAAAGACCCGATGAATGATAAAAAAAAATCCGATGAATGATAAACGAAGAATGATAAAAGCACATGATGAATGATAAAAAAAATACCCAATGAATGACAAAAATACCCAATAAATGATAATAAAAAAAACCCCAATGAATGATAAAAATAGCTCGTGAATGATAAATGAAGAATGATAAAAAAACTTGATGAATGATAAAAAAATACCTGATGAATGATAAAAATACGCGATGGATGATAAAAATACCAAATGAATCATAAAAAAAGTTGATGAATGATAACCGAGGAATGATAAAAGAACGTGATGGATGATAAATAAATACCCGGTTGATGATAAAAAGACCCGTTTGATGATAAAAATATTTGCAATACGATGATAAACGAAGAATGATAAAAGAACGTGATGAATGATAAAAAAATACCCGATGAATGAAGCTGTTTAATGATAAACGAAGAATGATAAAAGAACTTGATAAATGAAAAAAAATATCTGATGAATGATAAAAATACTCGATAAATGATTAAAAAAACCCAGTGATGATAAAAATAGCTCGTGAATGATAAATGAAGAATGATAAAAACCGTGATGAATGATAAAAAAAAATACCCAATGAATGATAAACTTATCCGATGGATGATAAAAAAATACCAAATGAATGATAAAAAAAAAGTTGATGAATGATAACCGATGAATGATAAAAAAACGTGATGGATGATAAATAAATACCCGATTGATGATAAAAAGACCCAATGAATGATAAAAATATCTGATGAATGATAATAGAAGAGACAATTTGGTTTTGCTACTCGTATGGCGAATTTGTTGGTCTTTTGTGACTAATGTTACTTTGTTGAGATACTAGACGAGGAGGCTTGAATTATTTGAAAGTATACTCAATGAATGACAAAGCTTTAGCCTATAGATTTTGTGATACATGATGACGAGTTTTTTTTGTTACATTGCAGCCTGGTCGACGTGATACGCCACTTCAATGCCTAATAAAGTGAAAATAAGAAAAACTTGATGTTTTATCTATATCTTGCTGCTAGGCCATGTGAGTACAGATATTGTAATCTTTAAATGAAGTGTTTACGTTGTGCTTCCTTATTTGTTTTATTTATGACATGTTATTGATTATTGTAATCTTCCAGCCAATAACCTTGTTTCTTCACCTTAGGTGATGAAAATGTGCAGAGTGTTGAAGTTGGTGTCAAATGTGTTTTGCTGGATTGGTTTGTGAGTAAACTCGAATGAGGATTATTTGTTAGAAGAATCGGAAAGTAATTATCTTGATTCGTGTTATAGAAGTTCAAGAATGTATTTGAAACATGAATGTTTAGATCAGTTAAGTTAATAGTATATGATACCATGAATTCTAATGTAGTATTATGGTTGTAAATATATTTTTAGATCAGTTAGGTTATTAGTATATGATACCATGAATGATAATATTTTGAAGAATGATAACTTTTTTCGATGAATGATAACTATTTTTTGATAAATGTTAACCATTTTAATATGAATGATATCATTCTTCGTTTATCATTAATCGAGTATTTTTATCATTCATCGGGTATTTTTATTATCATTCATCACACTCTTTTATCATTTCTACCTATTATGACAAAAAAAAGTTGCTACATACATACTTCCTTTTCAATAGAAGTTGTTTCTAACCTAATAAATTACAGCTACTTCACTACTCCAGTTTGAATATTCATTAGCCACAATTAGAAAATTTAAAGCCAATACACACAGCCACACACATACACTCATGTGCCTATGAGCTATAGGTATCAAATTAGTTTAACTTTATATGCATTCACTTCCAAAATTATTTAATCATATCATAATGCTAATCATATCAATCAAATTTCAATTTACTCGTTTTGATGAATGATAAATTTACCATACATCACTCATTTTGATGAATGATAAATTTATCATTCATCGCCGATTTTTGAACGATTTCGAATTTTTTGGCTTATAAAAATATAGATTCCGAGAGCATTTTTATGCATATTTATGAATCTATAAAAATTTTAAAAAAGCAAAAAAATAAAAATGTGAAAGTAATTAGGAAAAACAAAAGGCAGTACTATTCATTTGAATGGGCCAAACATCAATAAGTAGAACAAAAGATATGAAATTAGTAACCTAAATCCTAGTGTGTGTGTGTGTGCGCGCGCAAAAATATACAATACAATATTACAATATTATATTATATAAATGAAAATGATTAAATAAATGAATTGTACCTTAGAAGCTGGTTGTAACACCCTAAATTTTGTACGTCAGGAAATGTTCCTGAAAGTGTCAGAAAATTTGTGCACCAGAAAGCGCCACAAAAGGTCTACCTAACACTTATGCATTTTCAGAATTTACATCAGAATCAGGACTTGTCAGAATCAGTCCTTGGAGCTCAGAATCTGTCCAGATGTGTGTGCGCTCCGCGCACTCTAAGTGTGCGCGCAGCACACTCTGCCTGGCGACAGATTTCTGTTTTTTCTACTTTTGAGTTAAATGAAGGGCGTTTTGGTCTTTTCACTTAAGAACGGATCTGTGGCCATATTAGCAGTTTTAGATCCAATTTTGGATCACTTTCACATCCACAAACACTCTCATCAATCTTAGAGAGAGAGAGAGAGAGAGTTCTAGAGAGAGATTTGATGTTTTGGAGAAGAAGAAGCTTGAATCGATCAAAAGCTCGAGTGTTAAAGTTGTTCATCTTGTTCTTGGCTATGTTTTGATAGTGTTGGTAAGCTCTAACTCCAGATTTGATTGTTAAGCTTCTTGTTCTTGTTAGGGTTTGAGCTTGTTAGGGTTCTAAACCCCATTTCTCATGAATTTGAGGGTTTTGCTATATGTATTGTATAAGTAAACCCGATTATTGTGGGTTTAGGGTTTGAGGACGAATTTGTTCATGGATTGGGTGTTAAATCACTAGCTTGTAAGTGTGTTAGTGTTTAGATGTTCATAAGATCATGTTTGTATGATAAAATGGGTATTAACCTTGATTTGGTGTCAAACTAAGTTTTGAGTCAAGATTTGAAGAATCAAGTATGTAAATGCTTGGTTCATGCGTTAAATGGTGTTTTGGAAAGTTAATCACTATCCGTTAGTGATTAAGGTCAAATGGGTGAATTGAATTGGATTGGGTCAAATTTGGTAATGACACTAATTTTGGATTAATTGGATGATAAGCACTTTTGTTAAGCGTTAAATGGCGTTTGAAATGATTACTACCTAAGTAGTAATTTCGTGTTAAGACCTATGTTGGTTTAAATGGTGCCAAGTATAATTTAGGTTAAATTGCATTTGTTTGATGGGTCGAGATTACCACCCGTAGTGGTAATTGGTAAAGTCCCCTTTAGGTGTCTAAATGGGCGGTTTGTGGAGGTAGGTATAAACCCTTGATTAAGGGTGTTGAAGTCAAATTCTCTGGTAGAGAATGTATGTTGATTGTTTGTATACCTATATGCGTATTATAGGTAAAAGCTTGCTCGGTTGCGTTTGGTGGAGATTTCACGCATTGTTTTTATTGCTCGAGTTCGAGGTGAGTGGAATAAGTATACATGTATGTATATAATGTATTTATTTGTAGGGACGGATATGTGTTGTCCTAGTTAGTGATATATGTTGTTGTACACTAAAGGTTTTAAGAACGGATATGTGTTATCCGAGTTAGTGATATATGTTGTTGTACACTAACGACTTTTATGAACGGATATGTGTTGTCCTAGTTAGTGATATATGTTGTTGTACACTAATGGTTTTATGAACTTATATGTGTTGTCGTTCCGCCAAGGGTTAGTGATATATGTTGTTGTACACTAACGATTGTTATGAACACCGATGGGAAATTCGAGTACCATTCCTTCGTACGATTGGTTAACCATGGTTGTGTGAATTTTGTATTAGCATATTTAATTTTGAACTATATACTATTGATGTTGCTAGCTTATTGTGAATTGCGAATGATAGTTTATGCATAATTTTTACATGGTTATTGAATTGCTAGCTTGTATGCGGCATTGTGTAAGTGATTGCAAGTAGGTATATTATATATGTATATGTATAATTATTGCATTCACTAAGCCTAGGCTTACCCCTCTCGTTGTTTACCTTTTTTCGGGTATTGTGTTATGAGGCTAGCTAGTTGTTAGAATAGTTGCGTAGGAGCGCTTGGCTCGATGGGGTAGCTTTGGGATATATGGACACGGATTGGAGATTTGGTAGTTCCCAGGATTATGCTCTTGGTATCGGGTTGGGTTATGAAATGCCCCGTCCTAATCCATCTGGACGAAGTCTTCAACAGTTGGTCCCATTGCGAGGTTCTGACCTCTATATGCCATGAACGACTCCATATAATATGAGCAAATGCACAGCGGAAGATTTCTTTCATACCTGAGAATAAACATACTTTAAAGTGTCAACCAAAAGGTTGGTGAGTTCATAGGTTTATCTTAAAACAATAAAATTCATCATTTTGATAGACCACAAGATTTAAATTCTGCATGGTACAAATGGGCCCGAATCCTATACCCACCTGTAATGTACATGCGATATCTTTTAAATACAGTACACCTTACTCGTGTACGAAATCATTTTTCATAAATCTTAGTAACCGTACACATATCTCGTGCACAAAAATAACATACACATAACCTGTGTATAAAATCATTCTCTCGATACATAACATTCATATCAATTGGTTGCAATTATCATGTCTACATAATTCAATGGTGGCAATTATCATGTCCACATAATTCAATGGTGGCAATTATCATGTTCACATAATTCAAAGGTGGCAATTATCATGTCCACATAATTTAACAATAATCCGCAGAACTTCTGTCTGCATAATAATTCATTCGAGGAATGTTTTGCTTGTGTCTATCTCATTAAACATTTATAAAAGCATTTCATGTATTCGCACTTCAAAATATATTTCAATAGCATATAATAAAGCAGTTGTAAAAATAGCGCATGTATTCTCAGTCCCAAAAATGTAAAGAGTAAAAGGGAATCAAATGAACTCACAATACTGTATTTTGTAGTAAAAATACATATGACGACATTGAACAACTGAACAACGTAGGGTTGGCCTCGGATTCACGAACCTATATCATTTATATATATTAATACCTATAATAGTAATCGAACAAGTTTATATATTATTAATGATTTAATTGTTATTTTAATTAGGTTTTTCATTAATAACCTTATTAATTATATTTATTAATATTTGTTATAAAAGTATTAATATAGTTATGTTATGTGTATTAAATATAGTTTTGTATAATTAATAGTTATTTGATAAAATAATATTGATAATAATAATAAATAAAAGTTATTTTATTTTACAATAATAATAATAATAATAATAATAATAAATATTAATAATAATAATAATAATAATAATAATAATAATAATAATAATAATAATAATAATAATAATAATAATAGTTATTATGATAATAATATTGATAATATAAAAATAATAATATTAATGTCAAAATAATAATAATGATAGTAATAATAATAATTTTGAAAAAAAAATGATAACTTCTCTAATAATGATAATACTAATAGTAAAAATGTTACTTTTAATATAATTGATAGTTCTTACTAAAAATGTTACTAATAATAATATTAATGATATTATTAATAATAATTTTAAGAATACTAATAATAATAATAATAATAATAATAACAATAATAATAATAATAATAATAATAATAATAATAATAATAATAATAATAAATAAGTAAATAACTACCTCAAGGAAGTAGCCCTAACAATAATGCCCAAGTCCGGGTTTGAACCCGCGACGTCCCGCTAACCCGATAACATCCTTAACCATTCTTCCGTTTCTATTTTTCTGATTTACTTACCATCCTAAATATATTTAACTTTTATATCTCTGTTTCATCATCAACCCATGTTCATCATCAAAATATGTTCATCATCAAAATAATCATCGAATCATCTTCCATGATTATCATTTAACAACCTCATCATCATGCTTATCATCACAACATCGTTCATAACATCATCATCATCGGTAAAAAATATATATATATGATCATCATCGTTTTAAATTTGATAAACTTGTTTGTTAGGTCCACTAATCACAACAAGTTCATGGCTTCAGCAAATATAATACGTTCAGAAAAAAAATAATAACTTCAAGATTATGCCCATGTTATCGACCAACTAGTCCCAATTGTTCCCCATGTGGGATCTCCTCACCGAATCCATTATAATACGCGGTATACTATATTAATCTACTTGATTAATTAATAACACTCTATATAATAGCATCCTATAAACAAGTTGTCAAAATGGATCATTCATGAGTTGATGTTTGTCCCACAATCATAACCTAATCCACCATAAATTCGGCTCATGCATTGTAATAATATAATTATCATCCAAACCGACACTTTTGATTTATGAGTCGTTATTGTATGCATTTTAAAAGTGGAATTATAATAGATATAGTGGGGAAAGTAGGCTAGTGGATGTCACTGTAGTGGTTTAATGGGGTTAATAAAATGGGATTATGATATTTGCAGGTGTAGGTGGTACTTATGAGAACAAATGTGAAGAAACAGAAAATGACAAGTTACATACGACCACTCATGGCAACTTCATCGACAATATTATTCATGTGGGGTTGTTTGCGGTAGTTTAAAATAGAAATAGGAGATTAAAACGTAGCAGTTGCAGCAAATTCTAGTAGTTATATCGATGGGTTTGGGATTTGTTGAACAATGGTTAGCAACAGGACAATTGTAACTTCATGTTGGTGATGGTTTTTGGTGGTCTTTTACGATGCAAATGGAGCTAGTTCTTACTCATGTTAAAGAAAAATACATGTAGTAGCAAACAATGTATTTGGGGTTATTCATGGGTGATGATGGTTCTGATCTAATAACATACCATAGAAAGTATTTGCATCAAGATTGAAAAGATTGTTTTGAGTATGGTGTGGTTTGAGCTAGTCAAAAATAAGAGAACGATACCAGTTACAGATTTGGCGATAGTTGTGAAATAATATGGAAGAGAGACAGATTGAGGAATGGAAATGATGATCCGATTCCACAGCGAAAACAGTTTGTTGGTGTTGGTCTTGAGTAGGTCACGATGTACATAGTTGGTTTGTGATGACCGCAAGTGGGTGTTGTTCCAACAGGAAAACATCAACGATAGTAACAAGTTATTTGTTCAGTAGAAAACCCAAGTGGTTTTCGTTTTAAGTTGTTGGTGATCAAGGTAGGGTTGTGATGGTTAAATGGCAAGTCATGATGGTGATTTTGGTGAAACATGATTATGATGAATGATGGTTTGATGATTAAAGATGAAGTGAGATGGTGGTTTGAGCTTTTGATTATTTGACTTCAAAACAGGGATCGACACCCATTTTTGTTTATAATTTTGTGTTCAATTCTTGATTTGTAGCTGGTATTATATGTAATAAGATTGAGGTTATGAGTTAACAGTTAAATTTAATCATAATTTAGATTTTGAGAGAGACGTATAACAAACTAGAGACAGACGAATAATTGACCAGAGAATCAATTCAAAATAAATAAATAAAGTGTAAAGCTTGATCATGAGCTGTAACAGATTTTTGTTGGATTATGAATTAAGTCCTAGATTGGTACGAACATTAGACAGGAAAACAAATTATACACAGTAAGATAGCAACTATAACAGATTCTAGGATTCTTACAAATTTTTATAATTTTCATAGTTATTATTAATAATTTATAAATATATTATTTATAATAATACTGATTAATAACAATTATTAATAATACAGACTAATGCATATAACAACACTGATATTAATAATAATAGAAACACTAGTATTATAAATAAATGAATAAAACAATAGGTTGTATTATTTAATAACTATAATAATATAAATGATATTAATAATAAAATTACTATATGTTTAACATGTCATTTAATATATACTTTTCATTTATATATTTATTTATTTTAATAATGATATCATATTTTATTTTTACTTTACATAGTTAATTTAAACAACATATAATATCTTAAGTTATACTTCAAATTATTATTTATATCTATCTATATATATAAACATATATGAATCCATTTGCAAATAGTTGTTCGTGAATCGTTGGGAACAGTCGAAGGTCAATTTAGTATATGAAAATAGTTCAAAATTTTTGAGACTTAACATTAAAGACTTTGCTTATCATATCGAAATCAAATAAGATTCAGGTTTAAATTTGGTCAGAAATTCCCGGGTCATCACAGTACCTACCCGTTAAAGAAATTTTGTCCCAAAATTTGAGTGAGGTGGTCATGGCTAACAATAAAAATGTTTTCATGACGAATATGAGCTGATAAATAAAGTTTTATCATTATTGGGTAATATAGATAAAATAATTTGCTTACTCGAAAAGTATGAGTGAAGCTGTTACAAAAGATTGAGATGAGTAAATGCAGATTTGTCTTAACTGGTGACGTAGTCATGGTTGATTTTCGAAATTCAAGGGATTCAAAAGAAAATCTTGGAAATCTATAAGATCTGATTCTTCGACGAATAAAGAAATAAGATTTCTATAATTAAATACGGTGATCTGCCTCGATTACTCCGACTGATATTTCTATTATAAATTTACCTTTTCTGTTCCATTAGTTTTCACCACTTCTATACTCAATTTCCAAATTCAAAAGATTGTGAAAATGCTTAAT
The DNA here is from genome assembly GCF_046630445.1 of Rutidosis leptorrhynchoides. Classification (NCBI taxonomy): domain Eukaryota; kingdom Viridiplantae; phylum Streptophyta; class Magnoliopsida; order Asterales; family Asteraceae; genus Rutidosis; species Rutidosis leptorrhynchoides. The sequence goes on along the minus strand of NC_092338.1, from coordinate 274,188,446 downwards.
CCAGTTCTGATCCTTGTCCTTATCCTTACTCTCGCAACAATCATTCTCATTTTTCAACTTCCACCGGAGGAATCTGTTTTCTTCTACTTCGCCCTTGGGGTTATAGTGTTTTTAATTCTCCCGTGTCTTTATGTTACGATAAATATTGATATACATGGTTTGTAGTTTATGTGCTGTCATCAGGCTTTATATTCTCCCTTATATTTCGAAGTCCCTGGTTCCGTCTTCTATAATCATTGGCATTCACAGTTAATGCTCTCTCTTATTTGCTGCGAGTTATACCCTCTTCCTATTTCGGAGCTTCATGCTTTTGTTTTCTTGTCGCAAGTAGTGGTCCAGAATTCGTAAGTATGGAGTTTCGAATGAACTTTATATTCTAAACAAGAACGAACGTAATAGCATGATTTGTTTTGTCACAATACCAGAATCACTGAGAATAGAACTATCAAGAATATACTTTCTTGATATGTTCAGAAGTTAAGCAGAATGAAAGAGTTATGTAACATAGCATATGATGACGTTATGATATGTGAATCATCACATTCCATTTAGAAACTCAGCATAACTTACTGTAATATAATCACGTTGATCAAGTGTCATTATATTATACTAACTCATGCATCAGTTCCCAACATTACTTCAATAACATTCATATTTTAAGCTCGAAAGTTTAAAGAATATAGAAACTTAAAGTTTCTATATGATGTAACTCTGATAGCACGAAGAGATTAATGATTTCAGATAAGAATAGTTATAAAAATATCTTCAGAAATATGGAGGATATTTATAATGAAAGATACGATGATATCTAGGGATTTCTAATATCGAAGGATGGTGAAGAAAATTTGTCCGCAAGAGTTTGGAGTCAGAAACAAGGTATTCGCTAAAGATTTCATCAGAAACATAATCATCAGGATTCTTAATGTACAAGTTTAGTCCTTGTGATTTGTTCAGAGACTCCTTCGTAGTTTGCTCAATCAGTTTCACAGTCTCAATCTTTTTCTGAGCTTTGCCAACATACAATTCATTATTATAAATTTTTGGCTGTTGAGGTCGTTTACAGTTTTTGTTGCCTCATTCAACTTTTTAAAATTTAGAGTATTAATTTGCAGACTGGGTGCTTTTCAGAATTTCAGAATGGAAGATCATAATTCTAAGAGATAAATGTTATATGTTTACATATAACTGTTGATGTAGACATGCTGCGAGATTTCAAAATACTGATTGCTGATTCTCGCTATTTGGTACGGTAATTCTAGTTATCAGATGCAGATGAGTAGATGATAGGATTTCAATGAATATAATAACTTTTCATAAGGTCAAAGATCAATGATGTTGCTGGTAAGTTTACTGCTAATGTAGTGAGATATAAACGGTTTTCCGATATTGATGACGAAAGGCAACTTTTATATCAGGGTTATAATAAGCTAATCCGAGTGAAAAGTCGAAGTTGACTTGTTGGAGTTGTGACAAAATTTACTACCTTGAAAAGGGATTGTAAAGTTATTTTGGGTAATAATAATGCTAAAGGATCTAACACAGATACATGTTAAACGTTTACTCAGCTTCCGAATGTTTTCAGGTGCATGACTATATGCATCAACCTTTTCTTCCGTAGATGGAGTGTGGTTGGTTCATCCTCTCGATTGAGGTGTTTTCAAGATTCATGAAAGCTTTGAATCGCAGATTGTAATCGTCAAGATACAAATGAGGTTTAAAATGAGATCAAGTGGCAAACTTGAAGAATTGTTTAGTTTCATATGTTATAATCAATATTTTAATTCATTTTTAATTGTCCAATCATGATAGTCCACATTCGATAGTCCACAGTTAACAGTCCAATAATTCATATATAGTTTAATTTATAATATTCGAATTAATTAATACGTATCGTAACCCGTGTACATGTCTCAGACTCGATCACAACTCAAAGTATATATATTATTATAGAATCAACCTCAACCCTGTATAGTGAACTCTATAATTACAACATATAGAGTGTCTATGATGATTCCAAATAATATATATATATATACATATGCGTCGATATGATATGTCAAAACCTTGTATACATGTCCTGATATTTAAAGTGCGTAAAAATAAATAACAGAAATTTAATTGATGATAAATAAATTGCGTAAAGTAAATAACAGAAATTAAATGACGATAAATAAAATTGCGATAATTAAATTGCGATAAATAAACTGCGATAAAGAAAATGTAATCAGTTAGCTAGGAACAGTTAGCTGGAAACAGTTAGCGTGGATTCTTAAGAAATTTTTTTTTTTTTTTATAGTTAATTTGTTTGTTTCTATCAAATTTTTATTTCGTCAAATGTGTTCTTCATTATGCCACTTGTTGGATTCCGATAGATTAAAATCCAAATATGAAATTGAATGAAAATGGTTATTCTGTGGTGAATCAGATTCGTATATCTGTGGATGTAAGTAGGATGGTATTTGACCGTTGAATCAGATTCGAAGAATGTGAAATGTAACTTACTAATGTGAAATCTAAATATTCCTCGGGTATTACCTACTCGTTAAAATATTTTCATCATTAACAGTTTGTACGAAAGAATTTTTAATTACAATCTTTATGAAAATATATATACATATATAATTTCTTCAGATGAAATCATGGATTTAATGAGTCAATATGATATTAAACTCATTTGATTTACCGCTAGAACAAGAATATATAATCTCTAAAACATTAGAGATTACATAATCGCCATGTCAAACGAAGATAAATGATGTAGAATGATTCGTAGAACGATGATTATACTCGAGGTACAGAATGAGATGTTGATGTGTGAATTGTTGATGGTGCTGGTGCTGTTACTGATGTTACTGTTGGTGCCGATGATATTGCTGAAGCTGGTAAACTTTGCACCATATTCTCCAAATTGATCACACGAGCGCGAAGTTCGTTGACTCCTTCCATTACTCCAGGATGATTGTCGGTTCAGAATAAGCGAATGAATATGGTTTTGAATCTGACTTGTGATATAGTCGTGGCGAGATACTCCGAAAATGAGAGAGAAAATGGTATTACGAATAGGTTCGCCGGTAAGTGCTTCAGTTTCTTCGCCAAGAGGTGATTTCGATTGATGGAAAGGATCACCTTCTTCGCGTCTCCATTGATTAAGTCGACTACGAACTCATCAGATGAATTGGGGATGGGTGATTGGTTGATTCATTCTGATGACACTGCTTTCGGAGCTTAGGTGAAACTCCATATCGGAATAGCTGTCAGAATCCGAGGAATTCGAACTGGTTGAGGGATTCATCTCGTACGATCAGATGAAGGACTTTTCGATAAGAAATAGATTATAGGATGTATATTAGTACTCTGCATTACATAATTTACATATGTATATATAATACTAAAATCCCATAAGTTACGGAGAAATCTACGGAAGCTGTCAGGCAAAGGTAACAATAACAGATACGCTAAGATATGAATTTATCTATACACTGTCTATGCATTAGAGGCAGTAAGACATATCTAAACATAGGATGATAAGCAGGTAATTTTTGACACGAAATGATAAGCAAAACTTTTGACATGCAGACACGGTCGAAGTCCAGACTCACTAATGCATCTAGACAACTATCAGTTAGACACACTAATGCAAGACCTGGTTCGCTAAGACCACCGCTTTGATACCAACTAAAATGCACCGTCCTAATCCATCTGGACAAAGTCTTCAACAGTTGGTCCCATTGCGAGGTTCTGACCTCTATATGCCATGAACGACTCCATGTAATATGAGCAAATGCACAGCAGAAGATTTCTTTCATACTGAGAGTATACATTCTTTAAAGTGTCAACCAAAAGGTTGGTGAGTTCATAGGTTTATCTTAAAACTACAAAATTCATCATTTTGATAGACTACAAGATTTAAATTCTGCATGGTACAAATGGGCCCAAATCCTATACCCACCTGTAATTTACATGCGATATCTTTTAAATACAGTACACCTTACTCGTGTACGAAATCATTTTTCATAAATCTTAGTAACCGTATACATATCTCGTGCACAAAAATAACATACACATAACCTGTGTATAAAATCATTCTCTCGATACATAACATTCATATCAATTGGTGGCAATTATCATGTCTACATAATTCAATGGTGGCAATTATCATGTCCACATAATTTAATGGTGGCAATTATCATGTCTACATAATTCAATGGTGGCAATTATCATGTTCACATAATTCAACGGTGGCAATTATCATGTCTACATAATTTAACAATAATCCGCAGAACTTCTGTCTGCATAATAATTCATTCGAGGAATATTTTGCTTGTGTCTATCTCGTCAAACATTTATAAAAGCATTTCATGTATTCGCAGTTCAAAATATATTCCAATAGCATATAATAAAGCAGTTGTAAAAATAGCGCATGTATTCTCAGTCCCAAAAATGTAAAGAGTAAAAGAGAATCAAATGAACTCACAATACTGTATTTTGTAGTAAAAATACATATGACGACATTGAACAACTGAACAATGCAGGGTTGTCCTCGGATTCACGAACCTATATCATTTATATATATTAATACCTATAATAGTAATCGAACAAGTTTATATATTATTAATGATTTAATTGTTATTTTAATTAGGTTTTTCATTAATAACCTTATTAATTATATTTATTAATATTTGTTATAAAAGTATTAATATAGTTATGTTATGTGTATTAAATATAGTTTTCTATAATTAATAGTTATTTGATAAAATAATATTGATAATAATAATAAATAAAAGTTATTTTATTTTAAAATAATAATAATAATAATAATAATAATAATAGTTATTATGATAATAGTTATTATGATAATAATATTGATAATATAAAAATAATAATATTAATGTCAAAATAATAATAATGATAGTAATAATAATAATTTTGATATAAAAAAAATGATAACTTCTCTAATAATGATAATACTTATAGTAAAAATGTTACTTTTAATATAATTGAGAGTTCTTACTAAAAATGATACTAATAATAATATTAATGATATTATTAATAATAATTTTAAGAATACTAATTATAATAATAATAAAAATAATAATAATAATAATAATAATAATAATAATAATAATAATAATAATAATAATAATAATAATAATAATAATAATAATAATAATAATAATAATAATAATAATAATAATAAATAAGTAAATAACTACCTCAAGGAAGTAGCCCTAACAATAATGCCCAAGTCCGGGTTTGAACCCGCGACGTCCCGCTAACCCGATAACATCCTTAACCATTCTTCCGTTTCTATTTTTCTGATTTAATTACCATCCTAAATATATTTAACTTTTATATCTCTGTTTCATCATCAACCCATGTTCATCATCAAAATAATCATCGAATCATCTTCCATGATTATCATTTAACAACCTCATCATCATGCTTATCATCACAACATCGTTCATAAGCATCATCATCATCGATAAAAAAATATATATATGATCCTCATCGTTTTAAATTTGATAAACTTGTTTGTTAGGTCCACTAATCACAACAAGTTCATGGCTTCAGCAAATATAATACGTCCAGAAAAAAATAATAACTTCAAGATTATGCCCATGTTATCGACCAACTAGTCCCAATTGTTCCCCATGTGGGATCTCCTCACCGAATCCATTATAATACGTGGTATACTATATTAATCCACTTGATTAATTAATAACACTCTATATAATAGCATCCTATAAAAAAGTTGTCAAAATGGATCATTCATGAGTTGATGTTTGTCCCACAATCATAACCTAATCCACCGTAAATTCGACTCATGCATTGTAATAATATAATTATCATCCAAACCAACACTTTTGATTTGAGTCGTTATTGTATGCATTTTAAAAGTGGAATTATAATAGACATAGTGGGGAAAGTAGGCTAGTGGATGTCGCTGTAGTGGTTTAGTGGGGTTATAAAATGGGATTATGATATTTGCAAGTTTAGGTGGTACTTATGAGAACAAATGCGAAGAAACAGAAAATGACAAGTTGCATACGACCACTCATGGCAACTTCATCGACAATATTATTCATGTGGGGTTGTTTGCGGTAGTTTAAAACAGAAATAGGAGATTAAAACGTAGCAGTTGCAGCAAATTCTAGTAGTTATATCGATGGGTTTGGGATTTGTTGAACAACGGTTAGCAACAGGACACTTATAGCTTCATGTTGGTGACGGTTTTTGGTGGTCTTTTACGATGCAAATGGAGCTAGTTCTTACTCATGTTAAAGAAAAATACAGGGAGTAGCAAACAATGTATTTGGGGTTGTTCATGGGTGATGATGGTTCTGATCTAATAACATACCATAGAAAGTATTTGCATCAAGATTGAAAAGATTGTTTTGAGTATGGTGTGGTTTGAGCTAGTCAAAAATAAGAGAACGATACCAGTTACAGATTTGGCGATAGTTGTGAAAAAATATGGAAGAGAGACAGATTGAGGAATGGAAATGATGATCCGGTTCCACAGCAAAAACAGTTTGTTGGTGTTGGTCTTGAGTAGGTCACGATGTACATAGTTGGTTTGTGATGATCGCAAGTGGGTGTTGTTCCAACAGGAAAACATCAACGATAGTAACAAGTTATTTGTTCAGTAGAAAACCCAAGTGGTTTTCGTTTTGAGTTGTTGGTGATCAAGGTAGGGTTGTGATGGTTAAATGGCAAGTCATGATGGTGATTTTGGTGAAACATGATTGTGATGAACGATGATTTGATGATTAAAGATGAAGTGAGATGGTGGTTTGAGCTTTTGATTATTTGACTTCAAAACAGGGATCGACACCCATTTTTGTTTATAATTTTCTGTTCAATTCTTGATTTGTAGCTGGAATTATATGTAATAAGATTGAGGTTATGAGTTAACAGTTAAATTTAATCATAATTTAGATTTTGAGAGAGACGTATAACAAACTAGAGACAGACGAATAATTGATCAGAGAATCAATTTAAAATAAATAAATAAAGTGTAAAGCTTGATCATGAGCTGTAACAGATTTTTGTTGGATTATGAATTAAGTCCTAGATTGGTACGAACATTAGACAGGAAAACAAATTATACACAGTAAGATAGCAACTATAACAGATTCTAGGATTCTTACAAATTTTTATAATTTTCATAGTTATTATTAATAATTTATAAATATATTATTTATAATAATACTGATTAATAACAATTATTAATAATACAGACTAATGCATATAACAACACTGATATTAATAATAATAGAAACACTAGTATTATAAATAAATGAATAAAACAATAGGTTGTATTATTTAATAACTATAATAATATAAATGATATTAATAATAAAATTACTATATGTTTAACATGTCATTTAATATATACTTTTCATTTATATATTTATTTATTTTAATAATGATGTCATATTTTATTTTTACTTTACATAGTTAATTTTAACAACATATAATATCTTAAGTTATACTTCAAATTATTATTTATATCTATCTATATATATAAACATATATGAATCCATTTGCAAATAGTTGTTCGTGAATCGTTGGGAACAGTCGAAGGTCAATTGAGTATATGAAAATAGTTCAAAATTTTTGAGACTTAACATTAAAGACTTTGCTTATCATATCGAAATCAAATAAGATTCAGGTTTAAATTTGGTCGGAAATTCCCGGGTCATCACAGGTTATAGAGTCCTAACTCGTCTAAATGTAAATTTGGATTGAAACTTGTATTTTGTACGAAAGTCGTAAAACGGCCGATGTGGGCCCGGTGTTGTAAAACTCGTTTTATTATTGGAACGTGTTAGTTTTATCTATTATTATATATTGTGAAAAGAGTTTCGTCTAAAAGTGTCAGGAAGTGGGAGAACTTTAATTGAAAATTGGAAATTTCTGACAAAAGCTGACCAGGCCTTGTGCGTGCCGCGCACTGGCAGTGGAGCGCGCCGCGTACCCTTCTATCATATAAAAAAAATTTACTGCGTATTCGGTTGGATAACGGGTTGAGTTGTTAAAAGTGGTATCAGAGCATAGTCTAAGGGAATTAGGTGACCTTGGAATAGGTGCCTAGTCTTAGACTTATTGACAGTTACGTATTATTTGCGGGACTTGTTGGAATACGGGTCAGATTGAGATTTGTTAGTGCCTTAGAGTAGGTGACTAACTAGGACTTCTGTTTGTCCAAAGTGTGATTATGTGGGGCCTTATTTCGTGTGTAAATTAGTGCCCTAGTTGGATAGTGCCTAATGTAAGTAGGCAAACTTGAACGTTGTTTTAGTGATAGTCAACTAGGTTGTAGGTTGACTCGTTGTGCGGTGTACTTATGTACATTTATTATTACATTGTATATAGGTGTATATATATACAGATATCTACTTGAAGCGGTGTCCTAGGGATGAATCTATTGCAGAGATTCGAAGGTTTGGAGGTTTGAGTGATCAAGTTTGCGGTAAGGACTAGGGTCATTCGGGTACTAGGAGTTATCGCGTGTTATCTTGTGTGAATGTCGCGTCAGTCCGGGTAAAGTACTTTACGTGACCATGCGAAAATGGAAAGGTACGCAATTGTAATAGTGACCGATCACCATTATTACAACCGTGTATCTTGGCACCAAGCATGACATGACGAGTACCGAGTGGAGGAAACGTGGCATGGTTGGGGTAGAATCGGGACGAGTAGGAATCTTTTATTGGTTCCTAGGATATAGTGGTCTCGGGTGATGTGCTTGTTGTCACATCGGATTTGTTGTGAGTCGGAAATTGTTACGGTGGATTCGGTTAGTTAAGATGAGTGAGCAAACTCACGAGTTCGGAGCGTGCGTAGTCACCCTAAGTAGTGGGTGCCCTATTGAGATTGTCATTGGTTGTGGTTATCCATCGTAACTAGGATAACCCATAGTGGTCTGCGTGTGTGTTCGACGAAGACTTGAATTTCGTAATGGAATGCGACAAGTCTAATGATTGTAGTTTGAGTTACACTCAGTAGAATGTGTGGTTAGAGAATCGTGTTAGGGTTCTAGTAGTGATTCGCCTTGGAATTTATGAGTCGAGGAGTCTTCGGGTTATTAAACTCATGTGAGTGGGACCCATATGACGATGAATGTGTTAGTGTGTTGTGGATTATAGGGTAACATTCCTAACGGAATATCCCTAGTAGTAGTGGTTGTGTCGATGTGTGGAAGGGTGTAAGACTTGGTGTTTCCAAGCACCTCTTAGTGTTAGACGGAAGATTTCGCTAGGATATATCATTTGGCCTTGCAGAAATTGCAGATAGCGTGTGATCGCTAGGAACTTTTAAAAAGACAATAAACCGTAAGGTTTTCAGGTAGGTATGACTTCGGGTCATTATTGTGGAGAGATAGGTGACATCAGGTGTATGGAACCCAAAGGTCAAGTTTCTAAATCTCGATAGGTTGCGGTGGGAGTCTGCATGACACTACGTCAGGTGCCTCCTTATACCTGCTAGTGTAATGTTCAACTCCGATGATGGTGTGATCGTTTTGTGCTTAGGGTGTCCTTGAGATGTCTTTGGAAGTAGCGGAGATTACAAAAGTGACTGACGGGTGATGGTAATTTGACGGTTGCGAAAGTCTAAGTTTAAGAGCATTGCGGTGAATACTTCTTATGAAGTGACAGATGAGCGAATCTTGTTGCTCTTAAGTAATAGGCGGGTAAAGATGACCAGTGAGCCAGTGATGGTCTTAATGTTCTGTTAGGCCGAAGGTTATGATGAAGTGTCGATATTGCGCTCTATGCAATTATTGTGTCGGATTGGTCACTCTTCTCCATGTGAGTGAGCAATTATTGATAAAGGTTCGTTGGGTGGAAGGTCAGGTAATCCTGACTAAAATGCACGACTGATTAAGCGGAGTGGCATATGCCTAGTCTTAGAGGCGTATGTGGGACTTTTGATGGAGTTCGTTTTGCGAACAATAAAGGACAGTTAATTGTGATGGGACTTTTGATGGAGTGTACAGCATTGCAAGTGAATGGTACGTCAGCTCTGAGAGCCTGAAGTGAATACATGGTTATTTGGAGTATATGACCAATGATGAAAATGGTCATGTGTGAATTGGAGTTACAATTCCTCGGGATGTTACCATCTTGGTGGTAAGAATGTGGAGCTGAATCCTAAGTGGGGGAGTTATTGCTACCACCCGAGGAATCTCCGGTGGTATTATGTATAGTGAAGTGTCATAGTGTACCTTGCTAAGCCTCGATAGGTACTCGGAGTTCCTAACAAGGAAGAGTGATGGGTCATTGATGTCGACTCAACATCGTGCTTTACGATTGTAAGTTACAATTTCGAAATATTATCCGTGAAGATTCTGATGATGGGGTGAAAGGAAGTGTAAGTCTTCTTATGTAAGGTGGTTGTGTAGTACCAATGTGCGGTATGAGACCAAATGTGAAGTTTGAGATTCCGGAGTGAGAGAATGAAGCTGTCATTGCGGGTGCTCTCATAGTGGAAATCTGGGTTGTCGTGAACTCAGATAATACTATTGGATCGGTACGAGTTTATTATCGCGAAGGATACTGTATTTTCCCAGTCGGGAAACGTAATCGTGGAGATCGTCAGTGGACTATTCCTGAAAGTGTCAGAAAATGTGTGCACCAGAAAGCGCCACAAAAGGTCTACCTTACACTTATGCATTTTCAGAATTTACATCAGAATCAGGACTTGTCAGAATCAATCCCTGGAGCTCAGAATCTGTCCAGATGTGTGTGCGCGCCGCGCACTCTAAGTGTGCGCGCCGCGCACTCTGCCTGGCGACAGATTTCTATTTTTTCTACTTTTGAGTTAAATGAAGGGCGTTTTGGTCTTTTCACTTAAGAACGGATATGTGGCCATATTAGCAGTTTTAGATCCAATTTTGGATCACTTTCACATCCACAAACACTCTCATCAATCTTAGAGAGAGAGAGAGAGTTCTAGAGAGAGATTTGGGGTTTTGGAGAAGAAGAAGCTTGAATCGATCAAAAGCTCGAGTGTTAAAGTTGTTCATCTCGTTCTTGGCTACGTTTTGATAGTGTTGGTAAGCTCTAACTCCATATTTGATTGTTCAGCTTCTTGTTCTTGTTAGGGTTTGAGCTTATTAGGGTTCTAAACCCCCATTTCTCATGAATTTGGGGGTTTTGCTATATGTATTGTGTAAGTAAACCCGATTATTGTGGGTTTAGGGTTTGAGGACGAATTTGTTCATGGTTTGGGTGTTAAATCACTAGCTTGTAAGTGTGTTAGTGTTTAGATGTTCATAAGAACATGTTTGTATGACAAAATGGGTGTTAACCTTGATTTGGTGTCAAACTAAGTTTTGAGTCAAGATATGAAGAATCAAGTATGTAAGTGCTTGGTTCATGCGTTAAATAGTGGTTTGGAAAGTTAATCACTAGCCGTTAGTGATTAAGGATGTTCTCGGGACTTATGTCAAAAGGGTGAATTGAATTGGATTGGGTCAAATCTGGTAATGACACTAATTTTGGATTAATTGGATGATACGCACTTTTGTTAAGTGTTAAATGGCTTTTGAAATGATTACTACCTAAGTAGTAATTTCGTGTTAAGACCTATGTTGGTTTAAATGGTGCCAAGTATAATTTAGGTTATTTTGCACTTGGGTCGAGATTACCACCCGTAGTGGTAATTGGTGAAGTCCCCTTTAGGTGTCTAAATGGGCGGTTTGTGGAGGTAGGTATAAACCCTTGGTTAAGGGTGTTGAAGTCGAATTCTCTTGTAGAGAATGTATGTTGATTGTTTGTATACCTATATGCGTATTATAGGTAAAAGCTTGCTCGGTTGCATTTGGTGGAGATTTCACGCATGGTTTGTATTGCTCGAGTTCGAGGTGAGTGGAATAAGTATACATGTATGTATATAATGTATTTATTTGTAGGGACGGATATGTGTTGTCCTAGTTAGTGATATATGTTGTTGTACACTAAAGGTTTTAAGAACGGATATGTGTTGTCCGAGTTAGTGATATATGTTGTTGTCCACTAACGACTTTTATAAACGGATATGTGTTGTCCTAGTTAGTGATATATGTTGTTGTACACTAACAGTTTTATGAACGGATATGTGTTGTTGTTCCGCCGAGGGTTAGTGATATATGTTGTTGTACACTAACGGTTGTTATGAACACCGATGGGAAATTCGAGTACCATTCCTTCGTACGATTGGTTAACCATGGTTGTGTGAATTTTGTATTAGCATATTTAATTTTGAACTATATGCTATTGATGTTGCTAGCTTATTGTGAATTGCGCGGATGATAGTTTATGCATAATGTTTGCATGGTAGTTGAATTGCTAGCTTGTATGCGGCATTGTGTAAGTGATTGCAAGTAGGTATATTATATATGTATATATATAATTATTGCATTCACTAAGCCTAGGCTTACCCCTCTCGTTGTTTACCTTTTTTCAGGTATTGTGTTATGAGGCTAGTTAGTTGTTAGACTAGTTGCGTAGGAACGCTTGGCTTGATGGGGTAGCTTTTGGATATACAGACACGGATTGGGGATTTGGTAGTCCTCGAGATTATGCTCTTGGTATCGGGTTGGGTTATAGAGTCCTAACTCGTCTAAATGTAAATTTGGATTGAAACTTGTATTTTATACGAAAGTCGTAAAACGGCCGATGTGGGCCCGGTGTTGTAAAACTCGTTTTATTATTGGAACGTGTTAGTTTTATCTATTATTATATATTGTGAAAAGCGTTTTGTCTAAAAGTGTCGGGAAGTGGGAGATCTTTAATTGAAAATTGGAAATTTTGGATAGAAGCTGACCAAACCTTGTGCGCGCCGCGCACAGGCAGTGGAGCGCGCCGCGCACCCTTCTTTCATATAAAATTTTTTTTTGCTGCGTATTCGGTTGGATAACGGGTTGAGTCGTTACACTGGTGTATCTTCTGGTTGAGATTGAGTTTGAAAAAAGGGAAAGCAGTAGGTGAATTAACAGTCTCAATTATATCAAATGCATCTCTAGCTTTAATACTCCTAATTCTCTTACTACCATTACATCTCTCCGTTAGATTAGGTTTTGTTGTCTTTAAACTAGTCTTCAATTTCTTCCCTACCTACTTCAAATTCAATAATAGATATATGAACATACAGCTAAAGAGAAATTGGGCTAGCACTTGGTAAATGTAGACGAAACAATTAATTGAAGGCTAGAAAGGAATTGAAGAAACCATTGATTATTGGTTATGATGTGATGTAATTGTTGTAAGGTTAATTGCTGAATTGAATCAAAACATAAACGAATTACCTTGAAAACCTAAATCCTTTGAATTTTTTGGTTTTGGTCAAAAAATGGATATGAGATCTAATAACAGCAGCGATGAACACAAATCAAGCCATGGATCGATCTAAATGGGATCCAGTACCACATACATGTGTAACAAATAAGTATGAATCAACATATTTTAGGGATGATATATGTTGGAATGGCATGAGGCCTAAAGCAACCTGGAGAGAGAGCGTGAATCAACATCTTCTAGGAATGATAAATATAAGTAAATGACAATTTTACCCCTCTGTGTTTTTTAGTATAAGATTAGGAAATTATGAAATGTGAGACCCATATTCACTTATCCAGTTTGTACTCCATTTAGTGCTTATCCATGAATTGGTCCAATATATATATATATATAAGAGTAAACTGAATACTCGTTTAAATTTTGTATATATGAAGAACCATGAGGAGGATGACAATTTTAATTAAAAGTTATGTTTCTAGTCCCCAGAATCTGACTACTTTTACAAATTTAAGTTAAATAATACGAAGTACTTGTATTTGTGTATGTAGTGTACATACACAAATACAAGTACTTCGTATTATTTAACTTAAATTTGTAAAAGTAGTCCGATTCTGAGGACTAGAAACATAACATTTAATTAAAATTGTCATCCTCCTCATGGTTCTTCATATACACAAAATTTAAACGAGTATTCAGTTTACTCTTTTATATATATATATATATATATATATATATATATATATATATATATATATATATATATATATATATATATATATATATATATATATATATATATATTGGACCAATTCATGGATAAGCACTAAATGGGGTATAAACTGGATAAGTGAATATGGGTCTCACATTTCATAATTTCCTAATCTTATACTAAAAAACGCAGAGGGGTAAAATTGTCACATTTCTTGTTTTATAAGATTTACGATTTTATTCCCTGTACTATACATTAGTTTACAGTATTAGTTTAAAGATTTTAAAACTCTATTTTTTTTTTTTATTTTTTTTTTGCTGTACATGGATTTCAAAAAGAGAGTTAATAAAAAACTGAATTATTTTCATAAACAGTCCATGAATTATCATTTTACTTTATATATAAAGATTCAAAATTTGAATAATATCTTTATACGTACGTACGAGATCCCGTACAACAAAGAATCACTATTGTAAATTTATGTTCTAGTACCTGATTTATGACTAGTCTTAATAATAATAATAATAATAATAATAATAATAATAATAATAATAATAATAATAATAATAATAATAATAATAATAATAATAATAATAATAATAATAATAATAATAATAATCATCATCATCATCATAATAATAATAATAATAATAATAATAATTATTATTATTATTATTATTATATTATTATTATTATTATTATTATTATTATTATTATTATTATTATTATTATTATTATTAAAAGAATATGGATTTGAGATCCGTACACAAAGAAGAGTAGTATAGGATGAGGTAAAAAAATTAATAAAATAGATATAGTAATAAGAATATGAATGCATCCTGTTGTACAAAATCAATGTGTTGGCGATTATGAAATTGAGATTTCAATCCGTGATTTATTTATTAATTTACAATTTACAATATTAGTTCAAATTTACATATTATGTTCAAAAAATGTACATAATTAAAGAAAAATGGAACAAACTAATATATCTAAATCTTGTTTCCAAGACTACTTCACGAACGGATTTTAATTTGGTTAATATATATATATATATATATATATATATATATATATATATATATATATATATATATATATATATATATATATATATATATATATATATATATATATATATATATATATATATACAAGGGTGTTGTACGACCACTGACCAACCTCATTACTCTAGGTTAAACGCTTTGGGTCACTTGCTGTTTATTTCGCTATTTGAGTATCTGTGATCTTCTGCGCATTCAAGGTGAGTTATAGTTCCATTTTTCATAATGTGTTAAAGTATTTTTGGGATGAGATTACATGCAATTTTTGTTTTACGTTTAGACACAAGTGGAAATTAATTTAAATTATTCATTATGAGGTTAACGAAAATATTCCCTATGCTGGTAACTGTAATAACTGGTTTCTACTGGTGAACGCGAAGCCTATGGATAGATCTATCGGGCTTGACAGCCCCATTTCGAGCTAGTCGCGCTAGCAATTTATAATCGAAATGTATTTGTACTTCGTAATTTTTGAAAATACACATGTTCAGTGTATATTGTTGTTTGGTAAGGGTAAGGAAATACATAAGTGGTTACCAGGTGACTGATGGATTAATGGAATAATCTTTTTATGTTTTCTAACATTGAAAATCTTGTGTTCTAAAGCTTATATGTTATTTTAAACCTATAATTCACTCAACATTTTTGTTGACAGTTTACTCGCATGTTTTTTTCAGATACTTGATTTTTTGACTTCCTCTGTGCTTAGAGAGTCTGCATACATGTTGGCAGATTTTATTAAACATTCAAACTTGCATTCTGTTTTGATACATTAAACTGTGGGTGTTTGTTGACTTTGTTTTGGTCAACTTTTGGTTAGTTACTTATGTTGGTTTTATAAAACTTATGTTTATGATAGTTTCCTTTATAGGAAATCATTTTGAATTAAAGAATGTAATGTTATTTATTAAATTCATTTAGAGTTATGATCAATTTGTGAGACCAAGTGACGGAGCCGTTAAGGGTACTTGACGGGCCATCACAGTTGGTATCGGAGCATTGGTTGTAGGGAAATAGGCGATCATAATGTGGCCAACCCTTGGTCATTAGGGTGCATTAGAATCTAGTCTACAGCCCGACCTTTCCTGTTATAGCATTATTATACACTTCTATTCTTATGAGTAATATTTATAAGTTGTTGCTTATTATTATTTCTCCACAGTATGTTCGTATGTGTTTCCTGTTTGCAGATGTCGGCTTCAAGTAACGCTTATGTTCCTGCTCCTGTTTCTCCATTTACCGCTCGATGTCATGCTCATCAGCCTGGTATGGATGATCCGGTTAATTACTATATGTCTATTGTTACCCACATGACCCGGGCTTTCCAGCCAGAGACCAGCATTGATGCTTTGAGTGATTTCATGCGTGTTCTGCCGCATATGGACGTAATTGAAGATGTTAGGTGTGATATGGCTAGGTTTGATAGCTTCAAGAGCGATGTTGAGTTCGAGACCCGTAAGCGTAATTGCGAGATGGGCGCGAAGTTTAAGGCGTTGGAGGATGAGATGCGTGGCATCAAGGCTGAGTTGGAGGTGGTGAAGGATAAGTTGAAGAAGTATGAGACTCCCGAGGAGCCTCATGCTGGACCAGCTTATCATACCCTCACCAAGAAGATGTGATATGATATGGTTCATGGATGATTTATTTATTTCATAGACCTATTTCCTATTTACATACATTTTTGGTTATGTACGGCGTTTTGCCGAGGATTTTTGTCGTGATATATTTTCATTTATGTTATGGATGGTTATTTCATTTATATCATCTGTTTATTTATCATTATCATTATTATATTATGGTGTTGTGGCTTTTGGCATGTTGTATGTCTAATATAGTTCATTATAGTTAGATGCTATGTATGGTGTATGATTTTTGTCATATGTATGTACGCATGTTGTGGTTATTTCTATAACTATCATAACTATCATGATATTACTCATTAGTGTTCATTGACTATTATTGTAATGGTTAATCTTTCTGTGTTCGATCTATTCCATTTATAACACTAGTATTATTCTTAGTACTAACGTTTGTATTATTTTGTTTTGAAGATCATGCCGCCACGAATCAGCCGAAGCTCTTATGTGGCGCTTGATTGCTGAAGGTATAGCTGCTGCAATGGCGGCCAATGCTAATGGCAATGGAAATGGTAACAACTAAGATGGGTGTTCCCATAAAACTTTCATGGTTAACAGACCGCAAGAATTCAGTGGTACTGAGGGTCCAATTGGTCTCACTCGCTAGTTCGAAAAGTTGGAATCTATCTTTCGTGTTAGCAGGATCCTTGATGAGGACAAAGTTAGTTTTGCCAGTTGCACTCTAAAGGACAGTGCTCTAACCTGTTGAAACAAACTTGTTAACAGCTCTGGAAATGATGTTGCTTATAATCTTACCTGGATGCCTTTAAGGAAAGAATGATCACCCGCTACCGTCCTAGGGGTGATCTCAAGAAGTTAGAAACTGAGTTAAAGAATTTGAAAATGAAAGGAACCGACGTTGATGCCTATGATCAGAGATTCTTTGAGTTAACTCTGATGTGTCCGAATACTTATCCCGCTGAAGATCCCAAAATTGAGGCGTATATTGATGGGTTGTCTGATCAGATTGAGACCGGGGTGGAAGCTAGTGAGCCCCAAACTATTGAAGCTGCCATAAAGATGGCACATAAATTGAATGATAAGGTGTTGAGAAGGGGAAAGAAAACTGCGTCAGATGCTAATGATGAGGTAGTTAAGAAAGCTGATGATGGTAAGAGGAAGTGGGATAACAACCGCAACCAAAACCAGAATCAGCAGAAGAGACAGAATACTTGATGTGTGGCGAGGTGTATACGAAATAGTTATATTTTTATTGCGAAATACTATTAAATACGATACATTTTTACACAAGTTATTTATTTATTTATAGAGTGGATATACCTAAACCTTGCTACAACACTATAGGCAGTGTACCTAATCGTAAAGTAGTGTAATTTTTAGTAATTCCGGTTCGTTCCACAGGGAGCTAGCTAAGTTTAACGCTATATTTTTCACAACTATATATAAGTAGTATTATTATTAAAGGGGGTTTTTACCGTTTAATGACCGGTTTGTCGATTTTAAATAAAGCGTAAAGATAAATGACGAAATTATAAATGACAGAATTTAAATTGCGATAAAGTAAATAAAAATATTAAAATGACAATAAATAAAATGACAGTAAATAAAAATACGATGAGTTATAAAATAGAAGTATTATGCTTATTTAAACTTCCGTAACCATGATGTTTGATGTTTTGATTTTAATTTATTACTCTAGGTTAATTGTCCTTTGTCCTGGATTGTTTGATACGTCTATCTGGTTTTTGTCCATAATAGTCCATCGGTCATAATTATAAAGTGCGAGTTTTCTCGTCAAATTACCCTTATACCCGAAGTCAAATATTCCAACTAATTAAGGATTTAAACTGTGACACAGTTATCACTTCTGTCAACAATTACACTAGTTATCACTGTATATAATCCACCCCTATTTTGATTAGATATGAATATTAATTTACCCACTTGATCAGTTTGAATAATCAATTACCTAACCCGAATAATTAATTAAATGATTATAATAGATTTCGTATGAACGTCACTAAATAGGACAACCACAATCATTATTAATTATTAGGTTAATTAATTTGAAGATAGGTTCGAAAGACTCCAATGAGTTGTTACTCAATTAGACAATACCCCCATCTATTAATAGTCCATAGTCCAATGCCCACAAGTGTCGGTCTTTTGTCCAAACCTTAATTATGGTACAAAATCTAATAACCCAATCTTAATTTTTAGTCTAACATCACGATTACTTTGGCTCAAACAAACATAATAATAACTTACTTACGAGACATTAATTTAAAAAGGAAGAACATAGCTTACAGTGGTATTTAATCGCGTAGCGTTACCCGGACAGAATTTTGACTTAAAACCCGTAAAACATTTCTTATAATAACCCAATTATTATTAAACTTAAATTAAAATTAAAATTATAAATATATATATTTATGTTACAGATGAAGAGAAGAGAAAAAGATATATAAAATACATCGAATTCGCTGGCTTTTATAGATGTGGCCACATAACTGAAGCCATGCGATCGCATGGAAATGCTTCTTCCAGGCCATGCAATTGCATAGCCAGCTGGATCCAGGTCAATCTCTTTTGTTTCTAGCTTGTCGACGTTTTATTTAAATATATATAATATATAAATAATTTATATAATTATTTAAATATTATATTATATTCTTGTGCATAGTAAACTTGTAATTTTTAGTCCGATGCGTCGTGCGTTGATAGTTGCCTCAGGTCCCGGTTCTGAATTTTTGAACGTCCTTGCGTACTATTTAATACCTTGTACCTTGCATTTTGCGGCTTCTACTCTTATCATTTTTGGACGTTTCTTATCAATAAATTGAACCACTTGGATTGTACTTTGTACTTTTGAGCTTTTTGGTCATTTGCGTCTTCAAATCGTCGTTTTCTTCTTTTGTCTTCACCTTTTATTATTTAAACGAATATCACTTGTAAATAGAACAATTGCAAGTAAAAGCTTGTCTTTCTTGAGGTATAATGCTATGAAATATATGTTCATTTTTAGCATTATCAAATATTCCCACACTTGAGCGTTACTTGTTCTCAAGCAATATAGTCTTAAAATAAAAATACTAGAATCACTTCTTTATTCTTCACACGTTGTACATCAGTGATTTCGATTTGGCGGTATAAACAATGATAGTAACATTGTGGTTTACAGTCCCACATGACTATGAAAATTTAGATCCTTAAGGAAATTGGATCTTTATGAAAACATTTGATCTTTTGAAAATTAAATCTAGCTTTTACCTTAGATAAGTTTTCCGCAATAACCCTTCACCAGTGTTTGCAAATTGTTTTTGTGGGTTTTGTGGGTTTCAGATTTGAAAATTTTAGCTCAAAACTTGCGATTTTGTGTCACCCACTTGCTAACCTTGTATTGGGAAAGCAACACGTCCAGTATACTTGTTCCGTATATTACCTTTCGGTAAACTACCGTCTGGTTGTAAAGGAAAGCGTTGAACAAGCAACTGTTAAGGCAATGTCCCGTGACATGTAGATGTTCATGGTCTAAAACGTGTAGGATGCAATTACTATCCTTTGTAGGAGCAATAGTAAAGATCACCCTATAATTTTTCGGTCTGGCACAAGGTCCTGTCTTCGACCATGTTATGCAACCACCGTTCTTACGGTTGATACCCGATTTGGTTCAGGTGACCTAATGAATTCCAGGTGAATTCCTAAGATTTTACATTCAATGGTAATGAACGCATTGAAAATAGGTTTTCAGAAAACAAATCAGTTTTAATTTTGATCAAATATTTTCTCGTTCAAGCTCGAGTTTAAATATCATTGAATTCTATGAGTTTGTAATTCTCAATCTTTAAAGTCAATCTCAAAGATTGAGTAATATCAGGCTTAAAAGCTGATTTTTAAACTTTAAGGAGATTATTCTTTCTGGAGGGTCTGATTCATTAGTCTTATCAAGCTAATTTGCACGGCGCCCTCCCCATTTTACGAGACAGATCCTCTCATGGTTAGGATAAGTCTGACCACTTGGCGACTCTGTTTGATGCTGAGGTCCGTGGATTTCCTGCTGATTTTAGAGATGACTTTTCTAGATTTTTCGTCAACCTACAGCTGGTCTGGACGACAAATTCCAGACCTAAATCAAGAAGCGCGTGTCTTTTTCGAAAGACTTTACTTCCTTTTAATGATGGAATTGATTCATCGTGTAGATCCATCTTTCTTTCAAATATATTACAGTAAATTAGGTAAAACTGATTAAAATCGTCCAAAACAAAAGTACCTGTAATAATCTTGTACAAACATATGTGATATATATTTTAAATAACTTGGTATATTCTTCCCACACTTAGCTTTTATTTTTTATTTTTCTTTGCCTTTTTATTCTCCTCTATTCCATTTTAAATGAATTCTACGTTTTAGGTTGTTTCTCCATTTATGTTCTCTCCGAGGTAACAATAATTTCGGTAATAAAACCTAGTTTTATCGTTCATAAATATGTATAAACATAATTTTGAATTCATTTAGTTGAAAATTTTTCAAATTTTCACAAAATTTAGCAATTAAACTAAGTGTAAACCCGAGAGAATTTATAACCCTTCCCCACACTTGAGATCATGCAATGCCCTCATTTGCATGAAATCGGACTATAATTATAAATTCATGAGGGTGATTAGTGTAGAAAAGTGATTAAAAATACCGAGTTTGCAAACATATTATTTTATATCACATTTGATATTTTGCATCTTGTCGTCAAAATTAGTAGCTTTTGCTGAACTTAATGTCAGTCTTTGAAAGTGCTGTTTACCCTGTTTTGTACATAAGATAAACTACAAACATATATATAATATATATAAATATTTTTTTTATAAAAACCTTCATTTATTAAAACAATTTAAATGAATAATTTTTTAAAATTTTGTTTCCTTTTACTTTAGGTAGTTTCGGTATGTTTACCTAGTCCGTCCCTCGACAAAATTTAAAATTTGTCGTTTTTAAAGCTATTGTTTTAAAAGCAAAAAATTTTGGGTTTTTTAATTTTTTTTGGTATACTTTAGATCAATAAAATTAAAAATAATGATAATAAAATTCTTCGCCCCGCCCTCGGGTAAAGCAATTTCAGTTCCATGACCTAGTCTTCAACTTACGATGAATTTTAGAAATCATTTTTTTAAACTTAATGAAATAAAGTAAATTTTGTTTTTAAAAATCACACAAACCTTAAATTTATAAAGCATATTAATTTCATACAAAACCTACAAAACAAAAAATTCAGAATGGGGGAAGAAAACTAGTTCTTAAGTGTCTGCTAGCGGAAAAGACCAATCGGATTCCATTCTCAGAACTACACTAGAATAGAACAACTAACTTTAGACAACGTTTTCTTTTTAGAATATTTGAATCTCTCCACACTTAGATAGCTGTGGTGTCGAAATTGTGATTAACTTCATTGTTAATTTCTTTTGGACCATAATCAACTTGCATATCTGTGACTTTTGCTTTAAGCCATTGGTCGAATTCCTATGTAATATCCACAAATTCAACTAGTTTTGCCTTTTCTTTAGGCGATAGATTGGATACTAACCGGTTACATAACTTAAAGTTCCCCTTAATTCTAGCATCACGGATCCGTTTAATAAGTTTCTTCATTGAACTGTTAATAACGGGGTCATTTAATTTCGTATCAACAACGGGGTTCTTTGTTATCAGGTCATCATTAGGTGTTACTTCATTTTCCCCACACTTAGACGTTTTATTATTGTTAAACACTACCGTTGGAGTTGGTAAAACAACATGGTTCTTACCAATCGTTTTTGTTGGTTCAACGGTTTTGGTTGGTGGAGATTTAGACTTTCGACTCACAAAGGTGATCGATTTTTCACCATCAGTAAGTGTCATTCTACCTTTTCTTACATCAAATAACGCCCCGGTAGATGCTAAGAATGGTCGACCTAAAATTAGAGGAATGTTTGGGTCCTCTTCTATGTCAATGACAATAAATTCGACTAAAAAGGTTAAATTACCCACTTGAACGGGTAGGTTGTCAGCAATTCCAACTGGGTGCCTAATGGTTTGATCAAAGAGTCGGACACTCATCTCTGTTGGACTTAACTCATCTACTCCTAATCTCTTATATAATGAAAGAGGCATAACACTTATACTCGCACCTAAATCTGCTAGTGCATCATACATGACACAATCACTAAGTAGACAAGGAACAATAAATTCACCCGGATCACCCAACCTGGGTGGAACTTTTGGTGGAACTGTCTTCACCGGGTTTATTTTTACGGTTTTTGTTCTTGCACTTTCTTATTCTTCTTCTTCTTTCCAGAGGTATCACAAACTTTATTACCTATTACTTGCTCATGCTCAACTCCTTTTCTTGGAAACGGGATGGGTGGTCTGTATGGTGCCACCACTGGCTTTACATACTCGGGTATTGGTGGTGTTGTTGTAACTTCTTCATTGTTACTCACATCTAAAACCTTCCCATCTTCTTGTGTTGGTTTTTTAGAATTCGTTGATACCATATTAACATTCTCATTCCGAGGATTTACTTCAGTATTACTCGGTAGCTTTTCTTGTTCCCTCTCACTCATCATGCTAGCAAGAGTACCTACGTGTTTTTCTAGATTCAAAATGGAAGCTTGTTGAGTTCTTAATGACTGATCAAACCTCTCATTTGTTTGGGTTTGAGATGTAATAAATTGTGTTTGAGATTCCATTAGCTTTGTCATCATTTCTTCCAGATTTGACTTTTTCTCTTTGGTTTGTTGTGGTGGTTTATACAAGATAGGTTTTTGTTGATTAAAAGTGTTGTTTTGAGTTGGTTGGTTATTCATACCTTTTTGGTTGTACGAGTTATTGTTGGGTCCATTTGGATTGTAAAGAATGTTTTGATTTCGATTGAAGTTTAGCCTTGGCGGTTGATAATTATTTTGATAATTATTTCCCGGCCTTTGGTTCATATAGGAAACATTCTCACGTTGTTCCATCGTTTGCTCAATGTGACAATATTTCATTAAGTGTGGTCCTCCGCATTGCTCACAACTAATTCGTATTGCGTGAATATCTTTAGTCATCTTTTCCATTCATCTCTCGCAAGCATCTATTTTTGCGGAAACGAAATCAAAGTCATAGCTAGAATCGGCTCTAGCCGCTTTAGATGAATGAAAAATATATTTTTCCTGGTGCCACTCATGTGAGTGGGATGCTGTGTTATCAATTATCTTGTGAGCTTCAGTTGCGGTTTTCTTCATAATGGAACCACCAGCTGCTATGTCAATGTGTTTTCGTGTAGCAATGTCGATACCTTGGTAGAATATTTATACTATTTGATAAGTATCTAAACCGTGTTGAGGACATCCTCTCAACAATTTTCCAAATCTTGTCCACGCCTCATATAGAGTTTCATTTGGCTTTTGCGTGAATGTGACAATTTCTCCTTGAATTCTCACGGCTTTAGATGCCGGAAAGAATTATTTAAGAAATTTTTCAACTAAAACATCCCATGTATCAATCGCCCCTTCAGGTAATGATTCTAATCAATCTTTGGCTTCTTCCTTTAAAGTCCAGGGAAACAACATGAGATATATCTGTTCATCCTCCACTTCTCGGATTTTAAGTAGAGTACAAATCCTATTAAAGGTACGAAGATGTTCGTTCGGATCTTCTTTTGGCGTACCACTATGTAACGACCCGGATTTTTTCACTAATATATATAAGATTAATATTTACATAATTAAATGTTTCCAACATGTTAAGCAATCAAACTCATTAAGACTTGGTTATTTGGAATGAATTTTATACAAACATTTGGACACCCAGTCTGTCTGACGATTCACGAACGTCATATATCGTAATAATTAATTAAAGGAATATATATTTGGATATATATATTTATGATTTGATTAAATGATATTTAAGTATCTCATTAAGTATAATAACAATGAGTTTTATATATATATATATATATATAAGATGAGACTACTAACTTAAAGACTTCGAAACAATATACATATATGTAACGATTATCGTTGTAATAGTATTTCACACATATATATATATATATATATATATGATATTAGATATGATAATACACCATGTTAACATGTTAACATAACAATTTAACATCTCATTTAAGTGTAATAACAATGGGTCAATTATATTTAACAAGATCGTTAACCTAAAGGTTTCGAAACAACACTTACATGTAACGACTAACGATGACTTAACAACTCAGTTAAATATATATACATGTAATGTATTATGATGTATTTATACACTTTTGAAAGTCTTCAAGACACATATCAAAGTACTTCTAGTTAACAAAAATGCTTACAATTACATTCTCATTCATTTTCATCAAAAATTCTATTCGTACATGTATGGTATTGTACTCGTATAATACGCAGCTTCTAGATGTATTTACTATTCATCTATACTAATAAAAATCTGCTCCTTAGCAGCCTTAAATGATTAAGGATCATGTGGGAACCATCATTTGTCAACTTGCATGAATTATTTAGCAAGAAAACAAACTTAAGTATCTTTTTTTCTTTATAAAATGTAAAAAACGTATTCATGAATGCACACCATTTCTTCACTCCATTTTCTCATACTTACACTCCAATTTCTCTCTCAAAATACTCCTAACATCATACTTGATCATCTCCAAGCATTTTCACCATCTTTTAGCTTCAATTACAAGCTTTAATCATCATAAAAACAACCATCTTTCAAGAACACTTCAAGAATCATATCAAGTCTTCATGACTACTTCCAAGCTTTCTAATTCATTCCAACTCATCATCTAAGATCAAGAAACCTTTGTTATTTACAGTAGGTTATCTTTCTTATTCAAGGTAATATTCATATTCAAACTTTGATTCAATTTCTATAACTATAACAATCTTATTTCAAGTGGAAATCTTACTTGAACTTGTTTTCGTGTCATGATTCTACTTCAAGAACTTTCAAGCCATCCAAGGATCCTTTGAAGCTAGATCTATTTTTCTCATTTCTAGTAGGTTTATCCAGAAAACGTGAGGTAGTAATGATGTTCATAACATCATTCGATTCATCCATATAAAACTATCGTATTCGAAGAGCTAAACTTGTAATCACTAGAACATAGTTTAGTTAATTCTAAACTTGTTCGCAAACAAAGTTAATCCTTCTAAATTAACTTTTAAAATCAATTAAACACATGTTCTATATCTATATGATATGCTAACTTAATGATTTAAAACCGGTAAACACGAAGAACACCGTAAAACCGGATATACGCCGTCGTAGTACAACCGGGGGCTGTTTTGGTTTGGATAATTAAAAACTATGAAAAACTTTGATTTAAAAGCTATACTTCTGGGAAAATGATTTTTCTTATGAATATGAAACTATATCCAAAAATCATGGTTAAACTCAAAGTGAAAGTATGTTTTTCAAAATAGTCATCAAGATGTCGTTCTTTCGACGGAAATGACTACCTCTTTCAAAAACGACTTGTAACTTATATTTCAGACTATAAACCTATACTTTTTATGTTTAGTTTCATAAAGTTGATTTCAATATGAAACCGTAGCCGCTTAAATCACTCAAAACGGATTTGAAACGAAGAAATGATGGGTAAAACAAAATTGGTAAAAACTACTCATTTTAGCTACGTGAAAATTTGTAAGAAATCTATTCCAACCATAACTTAATCAACTTATATTGTATATTATGTAATCTTGAGATACCATAGACACGTATACAATGTTTTGACCTATCATGTCGACCCATCTATATATATATTGCGGAACAACCATAGACACTCTATATGCAAATGTTGGAGTTAGCTATACAGGGTTGAGGTTGATTCCAAAATATATATATTGTTTGAGTTGTGATCAATACTGAGATATGTATACACTGGGTCGTGGATTGATTCAAGATATATATTAAGTTATTCATGTACGACAAATTATGGACTACTAACATTGGACTGTTAACTGGACAACTAAAATCATCAACACGTAATAAAGAAAATATTGTGAATATATTTCGATCATATTTTAATATATGTATATATTGTTATAGGTTCATAAATCAACCCGTGGCCAAGTCTAATTCTCGACGAATTAGTAATCTGTGAAAGGGAGTTATAGTCCCATTTTTACTATCTAAATTATTTTGGGATGAGAATACATGCAAATTTATAAATGTTTTACAAAATAAGCACAAGTTCATGAAACTACATTCTACGACTGTTTTGTTATACCGGATATCTGTACTTATTATTATTATGCTTGGTAACCTAAGAATTAGTGAAAAACACTAATTGACGCGAATCCTAAAGGTAGATCTACGGGCACCAACCACCCCCATTTTCAAATAGTGGAAATGCTTTAGTATTTCGAAGGGTTCTTGTCATACATTTGAATAGTGGAATGTATGATGCCAGATATCTTAAGCGCTCTATGTTAAGGTCGGTTACCAGGCGACTCATCATATGAATGATTTTTGCAGTTGTAATGATCCTGCGCATTTGATTAAATGAAATCTTGTGGCTTATTAAATGTTATGATTATTATATAGAAATTAAACCTATGACTCACCAACATTTTTTTGTTGACGTTTTAAGCATGTTTATTCTCAGGTGAATATTAAAAATGCTTCCGCTATCGTATGCCAATCCAAGTTCAAGATTTGGAGTCGGCATAATTGTTTATATTGTTTAAACTTGCATTCGGAGTATTTGTTGTAATATATTTGATCATATTGTAATGGGTGGTGTAAAAACTTATTTATTTGAGGAGATTATCTTTGATAGACAATCTAAATTATGTCATTAAGACCTTTATTCAATAATAAAGGTTATGGTTGTTTTTAAAAACGAATGCAAGATTTGAAAAACGTCTCATATAGAGGTCAAAATCTCGCAAAGAATCCAATTAATATGAAACGTTTATAATTAATATGAACGGGGCATTTCAGTTGGTATCTCAGCGTTGGTCTTAGAGAATAAGAAAATTTTTCATTAGTATGTCTAACTGATTTTTGATGCATTAGTGAGTCTGGACTTCGACCGTAATTATTTTAAAAATGATTGCTTAATATAATTGTTGGAAACATAAGATTATTAACATATAAATATTATAAGATATATC
The DNA here is from genome assembly GCF_046630445.1 of Rutidosis leptorrhynchoides. Taxonomy (NCBI): domain Eukaryota; kingdom Viridiplantae; phylum Streptophyta; class Magnoliopsida; order Asterales; family Asteraceae; genus Rutidosis; species Rutidosis leptorrhynchoides. The sequence continues at coordinate 274,160,648 of NC_092338.1, read as the reverse complement.
ATTCTCTTAATGTGCCTGCTATTATGTGATAGATGACTTCATCCGATCATATAAGCATCTCTAGTGATTCAGATTTCATTTACTTATCAAGTGATTCGGAGGCAGAGTCAAAGCGTACGACTTATGAACCAACGGAAAAGTTAACTTTTGGTGCTACCATTAAAGTGGAAAATTGTTGGGAAAATTGGGAAGATTCACAATTGCCAGTAGAGGTTCCAGAAGAGGATCCAGAAGAAGATCCCGAAGAGGAACCCGAAGAAGAGGATCCTGAAGAAGTTGTGGAAATTACCGAACCACAATGTGATTTGGGAAAATCTTTGGCTGTTATACCCGATCCCAAACTCGATGAACCTATTATGACCCAAAATATTTGTGATCATCCACCTGAACCACCTAAGATACCAGTTTATAAAATGACCGCTCGTATAACGACTGTTGGTTTTGCCCCCAAACAATTAGCCGAAAGAACCAATTGGGAGGAATTGGAAAAAGAACTATCCAAACGAAAATCCAAATGTTTGGCCGAGAAAGAAACAACGTCAACATCTAAGAAATCTCGTCGTTCTTGAACCATCGGCAGCTATCCTGTATTCCATGCATTGTATAATATGTATTATATTGTGTGTTTAAGTTTGTAAGAAAATCCGCAATGTAATTTTCCTTATGATTGTATAATAATAAGAATAAGCATGGAAGGTTTATTATTATTATTACAACATATTATTACGTAGTAACGTAATAATTTACCATAGTTTATATATTAGAATTTTAGTAGTTAATTTGTGTGTTAGCTGCTAAGTATGAACATTATTATAGTTATAAAACGCTAATATGAAGAAAAAGCTTTTATAATAATAAGTTCATATTCAGCTACAAAATACTTTTTGGCTACTTCTAAAATTCTATATGATTAACTCAGTCGGCTATTTTTGAAAGAAATGGCTCCTCCAGCTACTAGACAACAACAATTGAACACAGAAGAACTTCATGCTTTCGCTGCAAATATGGCTGCAGTGGTGAATGCAATGAACAACAATAACCAATCGGGTTCCAGCAGTGGAGTAAACAATGGCAACCGGGTAGGATGTTCCTACAAAGCTTTTATGGCCTGCAAACCCAATGAGTTTGAAGGAACTGAAGGACCCGTTGGACTAAAGCGGTGGACAGAGAAGGTTGAAGCCGTGTTCGCAATCAGCAACTACGCAGAAGAGGATAAAGTTAAATATGCCACACATACTTTCAGGGGTACTGCTTTGACATGGTGGAATACCTACATGGATTACGTAGGATACGTAGGACAGAATACCGCCTACGCACTTCCATGGTCCGCTTTCAAGCACATGATGACGGAAGAGTACCGTCCCAGAACCGAAATCAACAAGCTCAAGACAGAGCTTAAAGCACTGACAACCCAAGGGTTAGATGTCACTACCTACGAGCGATGTTTCAATGAACTGGCTTTAATGTGTCCTGGAGCATTTGAGGACGAAGAAGCAAAAATTGAAGCATTCATAAAAGGGTTGTCGGAACGAATCCAAGAGCATGTAGGTGCTAACGATCCTGCAATAATGCAGAAAGCGAGCCGTATAGCCCACAAATTGATAAGCCAAATTACAAGAAGGATAAAGAAAGAAGCAGGGAAAAATAATGAAACAGGGAAAAATAAAGTGGGAGGAAAGCAGTTATCAGGGTCACCAGTACAACAATCAAAACAACAACAATCAAAACAACAACTACAACAACAATCGCAACCACCCCAACAACAACAATAATCGCAACAACAACCGCAACAATAACCGCAACAACCATCCCAATAATAATAACAATAATAACAATAACAACAATCCCAATCACAACAATAACAACAACAAACGCCTCAACAACAATAACCCTAACAACAACAACAACAACAACAACAACAACAACAACGACAACAAAAGGCAAAGAACTATATGCCCCAGGTGTGATACGTTTCATCCGGAATGGTTTTGTAGAGAATTATGTACCAAGTGTAATAGGAATGGCCATATTGCGGCAAAGTGTGAAGTCTACGGACCAAATAGAAACAGAGGAGTAAATAATGCCGTAACAAATAATAACGGCGTTGTTTGCTATGGATGTGGAAAACCGGGCCATACCATAAACCAGTGCAGGAATGGAAATAGGCAAGGTCGTGGGAGAGCCTTCAACATTAATGGGGAGAAAGCACAGGAAGACCCGGAGCTTGTTACGGGTACGTTTCTTATCAACAATACACCTGCTTATGTTTTATTTGATTCAGGTACCGATCGAAGTTATATGAGTAGAGAATTTTGTGCCAAATTAAATTGCCCGTTAACGCCTTTGGATAAAAAGTGTATAGTTGAAGTAGCAAACGGTAAACTAATTAAGGTTGATAAAATTTGCCGAAATTTAAAAATTAGTTTAGTTAGCGAAACGTTTGCAATTGATTTGATACCGGTGGAATTGGGAAGCTTCGACGTAATTATTGGAAAGGACTAGATGTCCAAGGTGAAAGCTGAAGTTGTTTGTCATGAGAAGGCAATTCGCATTCCGAGAGAAAACGTGTTACCCTTAATGGTGTACGGAGAAAAGGGTAATGCCAAATTAAATCTTATTAGTAGTTTGAAGGCGTGCAAACTAATAAGAAAAGGTTGCTATGCCATACTAGCATACGTCGAGAAGGTTGAAAAAGAAGAAAAGAAAATCGATGACGTTCCTGTTGCAAGAGAATTTCCTGAGGTGTTTTCGGACGAATTACCGGGACTACCTCCACACCGATCCGTTGAATTTCAAATAGATTTTATACCAGGAGCCGCACCAATAGCTCGTGCTCCATATAGACTTGCGCCCACCGAAATGAAAGAATTACAAAGTCAGCTACAAGAATTATTAGAACGTGGTTTTATCCGACCGAGTACGTCACCATGGGGAGCTCCAATTTTGTTCATTAAAAAGAAAGATGGGTCTTTTCGCATGTGTATCGATTACCGTGAGCTGAACAAAGTAACCATCAAAAACCGATACCCTTTACCTCGAATCGACGACCTATTTGATCAACTCCAAGGTTCGAGCGTATACTCCAAAATCGACTTAAGGTCGGGTTATCATCAACTGAGGGTTAAAGAAGCCGATATACCAAAAACAGCCTTCAGAACTCGTTATGGCCATTACGAATTCATGGTTATGTCATTCGGTCTAACCAATGCACCTGCAGTTTTCATGGACCTCATGCACCGAGTATGTAGTCCATATTTAGATAAGTTTGTTGTTGTCTTTATTGAAAAGAATAACCAAGAACACGAACAACACTTGAGACTTATGTTAGAGTTATTAAGAAAAGAGCAACTTTATGCTAAGTTCTCTAAATGTGCTTTTTGGTTAAATGAAGTACAATTTCTTGGTCACGTAGTCAGAAGTAATGGAATCAAAGTTGATCCCGCCAAGATCGAATCCATCAAAAATTGGGAAACCCGAAAACTCCAACGCAAATACGTCAATTTTTGAGTTTAGCTGGTTATTATAGGAGATTTATTCAAGATCTCTCCCGAATAGCCAAACCTTTAACTGCCTTGACACATAAGGGGAAGAAGTATGAATGGACTTCCGAACAAGAGGATGCCTTCCAATTGTTGAAAAAGAAGTTGACTACGGCACCTATTTTACCGTTACCTGACGGAATGGAAGATTTCGTTATCTACTGCGACGCATCAAGAATGGGTTTTGGGTGTGTTCTTATGCAATGGAAGAAGGTGATTGCATATGCTTCTCGACAACTCAAAATTCATGAACAAAACTACACCACACACAATCTGGAATTGGGCGCCGTTGTTTTTGCATTAAAGATGTGGAGGCATTATCTATATGGGATCAAGTTTATCGTATACACCGACCACAAGAGTCTCCAACATATTTTAAATCAAAAGAAAATAAACATGAGACAGCGTAGATGGGTTGAGCTGCTAAATGATTATGATTGTGAAATCCGTTACCACCCGGGGAAAGCAAATGTGGTAGCCGATGCCTTGAGTCGAAAGGAAAGAGAATCTATTCGAGTAAAAGCTATGAACATGATTATTCATACTAATCTTACTACTAGAATAAAAGAGGCACAACAGGAGGTTTTGAAGGAAGGAATTTTTGAAAGGGAAATACCCAAAGGATTAGAAAAACAGCTTAATATTTGGAAAGACGGAACCAGGTATTTAGCTGAAAGAATTTGGGTACCAAAGAATGGGGATTTGAGGAAAGTGGTACTAGATGAAGCACATAAAACCTGATATTCAATACATCCCGGAGCGGGGAAAATGTACCAAGACCTCAAGAGAAACTTTTGGTGGCTAGGAATGAAGGCCGATATAGCCACATATGTAGGAGCATGTCTGACTTGTTCTAAAGTCAAAGCTGAGCATCAGAAACCATCGGGCCTACTCCAACAACCTGAAATCCCAGAATGGAAATAGGAAAACATTACCATGGATTTCATTGCTAAGTTACCAAGAACCGCAGGTGGTTATGATATGATTTGGGTAATAGTCGATCGTCTTACTAAGTCAGCACACTTTCTGCCAATAAAAGAAGAGGATGGTATAGAGAAATTAGCACGATTATACCTGAAAGAAGTTGTTTCTAGACATGGTATACCAATCTCTATTATCTCTGATTGTTATAGCAGATTAACTTCTAGATTCTGGCAGGCATTACACGAAGCGTTAGGAACTCGTCTAGATTTAAGTACTACTTATCATTCACAAACTGATGGGCAGAGTGAAAGGATGATTCAGACACTCAAAGACATGCTACGAGCATGTGTTATAGATTTTGGAAGTAGTTGGGATCGACATCTACCGTTAGCAGAGTTTTCCTACAACAACAACTACCATTCTAGTATTGAGGTGGCACCATTCGAGGCACTTTATGGGAGGAAGTGCAGGTCTCCGATTTGTTGGAGTGATGTGGGGGAAAAACAGATTACAGGTCCAGAAATTATCCAAGAAACTACCGACAAGGTCATTCAGATTCAGCAACGATTGAAAACAGCCCGGAGTCGGCAAAAGATCTACACGGATGTTAGAAGGAAACCTTTAGAGTTTGAGGAGGGTGATATGGTTATGCTTAAGGTATCACCTTGGAAAGGGGTTATTCGTTTTGGAAAGTGACGGAAATTGAGCCCAAGATACATTGGGCCATTCAAGATTGAAAAACGTATTGGGCCAGTGGCCTATCAACTTGAGCTACCTCCACAATTAGAAAAGATTCATAACACCTTTCATGTTTCAAACCTGAAGAAATGCCTAGCTACAGAAGATCTCATTATTCCTTTAGACGAGATTAAAATTGACGAGAAACTAAATTTCGTCGAAGAACCCGTCGAAATTATGGATCGTGAGGTCAAACGACTCAAACAAAGTAAGATACCAATCGTTAAGGTTTGGTGGAATGCTCGTAGAGGACCAGAATTCACTTGGTAACGATAAGACCAAATGAAGCAGAAGTATCCACATCTGTTTACCGATATAGCACGTTAACTAGGTACTATTCCAAATTTTGGGACGAAATTTAATTTAACGGGTGTATAATGTAACGACCCGGATGTTTCCGCTAATATATATAAGATTAGTATTTACATAATTAAATGTTTCCAACATGTTAAACAATCAAACTCATTAAGACTTGGTTATTTGGAATGAATTTTATACAAACATTTGGACACCCAGTATGTCTGACGATTCACGAACGTCATATATCGTAATAATTAATTAAAGGAATATATATTTGGATATATATATTTATGATTTGATTAAATGATATTTAAGTATCTCATTAAGTATAATAACAATGAGTTATATATATATATATATATATATATATATATATATATATATATATATATATATATATATATATATATATATATATATATATATATATATATATATATATATATATATATATATATATATATATATATATATATATATATATATATATATAAGATGAGACTACTAACTTAAAGACTTCGAAACAATATACATATATGTAACGATTATCGTTGTAATAGTATTTCACACATATATATATGATATTAGATATGATAATACACCATGTTAACATGTTAACATAACAATTTAACATCTCATTTAAGTGTAATAACAATAACAATGGGTCAATTATATTTAACAAGATCGTTAACCTAAAGGTTTCGAAACAACACTTACATGTAACGACTAACGATGACTTAACGACTCAGTTAAATATATATACATGTAATGTATTATGATGTATTTATACACTTTTGAAAGACTTCAAGACACATATCAAAGTACTTCTAGTTAACAAAAATGCTTACAATTACATTCTCATTCATTTTCATCAAAAATTCTACTCGTACATGTATGGTATTGTACTCGTATAATACGCAGCTTCTCGATGTATTTACTATTCATCTAAATTAATAAAAATCTGCTCCTTAGCAGCCTTAAATGATTAAGGATCATGTGAGAACCATCATTTGTCAACTTGCATGAATTATTTAGCAAGAAAACAAACTTAAGTATCTTTTTTTCTTTAAAAAATGTAAAAAACGTATTCATTAATGCACACCATTTCTTCACTCCATTTTCTCATACTTACACTCCAATTTCTCTCTCAAAATACTCCTAACATCATACTTGATCATCTCCAAGCATTTTCACCATCTTTTAGCTTCAATTACAAGCTTTAATCATCATAAAAACAACCATCTTTCAAGAACACTTCAAGAATCATATCAAGTCTTCATGACTACTTCTAAGCTTTCTAATCCATTCCAACTCATCATCTAAGATCAAGAAACCTTTGTTATTTATAGTAGGTTATCTTTCTTATTCAAGGTAATATTTATATTCAAACTTTGATTCAATTTCTATAACTATAACAATCTTATTTCAAGTGGAAATCTTACTTGAACTTATTTTCGTGTCATGATTCTACTTCAAGAACTTTCAAGCCATCCAAGGATCCTTTGAAGCTAGATCTATTTTTCTCATTTCCAGTAGGTTTATCCAGAAAACTTGAGGAAGTAATGATGTTCATAACATCATTCGATTCATCCATATAAAACTATCTTATTCGAAGAGCTAAACTTGTAATCACTAGAACATAGTTTAGTTAATTCTAAACTTGTTCGCAAACAAAGTTAATCCTTCTAAATTAACCTTTAAAATCAATTAAACACATGTTCTATATCTATATGATATGCTAACTTAATGATTTAAAACCTGTAAACACGAAGAACACCGTAAAATCGGATATACGCCGTCGTAGTACAACCGGGGGCTGTTTTGGTTTGGATAATTAAAAACTATGAAAAACTTTGATTTAAAAGCTATACTTCTGGGAAAATGATTTTTCTTATGAATATGAAACTATATCCAAAAATCATGGTTAAACTCAAAGTGAAAGTATGTTTTTCAAAATAGTCATCAAGATGTCGTTTTTTCGACGGAAATGACTACCTCTTTCAAAAATGACTTGTAACTTATATTTCCGACTATAAACCTATACTTTTTCTGTTTAGTTTCATAAAGTTAAGTTCAATATGAAATCTTAGCCGCTTAAATCACTCAAAACGGATTTGAAGCGAAGAAATGACGGGTAAAACAAAATTGGTAAAAACTACTCATTTTAGCTACGTGAAAATTTGTAAGAAATCTATTCCAACCATAACTTAATCAACTTATATTGTATATTATGTAATCTTGAGATACCATAGACACGTATACAATGTGTCGACCTATCATGTCAACCCATCTATATATATATTGCGGAACAACCATAGACACTCTATATGCAAATGTGGGAGTTAGCTATACAGGGTTGAGGTTGATTCCAAAATATATATATAGTTTGAGTTGTGATCAATACTGAGATATGTATACACTGGGTAGTGGATTGATTCAAGATATATATTAAGTTATTCAAGTATGACAAATTATGGACTACTAACATTGGACTGCTAACTGGACAACTAAAATCATCAACACGTAATAAAGAAAATATTGTGAATATATTTCGATCATATTTTAATATATGTATATATTGTTATAGGTTCATAAATCAACCCGTGGCCAAGTCTAATTCTCGACGAATTAGTAATCTGTGAAAGTGAGTTATAGTCCCATTTTTACTATCTAAATTATTTTGGGATGAGAATACATGCAAATTTATAAATGTTTTACAAAATAAGCACAAGTTCTTGAAACTACATTCTACGACTGTTTTGTAATACCGGATATCTGTACTTATTATCATTATGCTTGGTAACTTAAGAATTAGAGAAAAACACTAATTGACGCGAATCCTAAAGGTAGATCTACGGGCACCAACCACCCCCATTTTCGAATAATGGAAATGCTTTAGTACTTTGAAGGGTTCTTGTCATACATTTGAATAGTGGAATGTATGATACCAGATATCTTAAGCGCTCTATGTTAAGGTCGGGTACTAGGCGACTCATCGTATGAATGATTTTTGCAGTTGAAATGATCCTGCGCATTTGATTATATGAAATCTTGTGGCTTATTAAATGTTATAATTATTATATAGAAATTAAACCTATGACTCACTAACATTTTTTTGTTGACGTTTTAAGCATGTTTATTCTCAAGTGAATATTAAAAACACTTCCGCTGTCGTATGCCAACCCAAGGTCAAGATTTGGAGTCGGCATAATTGTTTATATTGTTTAAACTTGCATTCGGAGTATTTGTTTTAATATATTTGATCATATTGTAATGGGTTGTGTAAAAACTTATTTATTTGAGGAGATTGTCTTTGATAGACAATCTAAATTATGTCATTAAGACCTTTATTCAATAATAAAGGTTATGGTTGTTTTTAAAAATGAATGCAAGATTTGAAAAACGCCTCATATAGAGGTCAAAACCTCGCAAAGAAACCAATTAATATGAAACGTTTATAATTAATATGAACGGGGCATTTCACACTATATTAGCATTGATTAGTTACCATGTGTAGGATTTGTCCTTTGATTTCATAATCTGGCGCATTAATGTCTGGCTTAATAATGGCGTGTCCTTAGCCCGTGCGTGTGGCTCTTATTCGGTCTTCCATACTTAGAGGTTCAGTTACTTCCATAATTGAATTTGTTAAATCCGAATCACTAGAAGATTCTGATTTAACGGTTTGTGGTTTAGGAGGAATAATTAGTGGTTCAGGATCTTGGAATTGTCCTTGAATATCCTCCGGGTTCTCGATAGTGAAATCGGGTTCAAAAAATGGATTATCGGAAATTTGAATTGGAATACTTGGTCGTCTAGATGACGATTCTAAAGAAAAATCAAAAGCGACAATATTGGCTAGATGTCTTGATCGAGTTACAGGTGGTGAACGTATGAAAGGTGGTGAACATTTTGCTTGGTGCATTCACTGAATATCCTATTAGTTATGAAAATAATAATTATATAAGTTATCAAATTAATAGACTTTTCTGATTTTGCCCATGTTTCGAATAGCCAATAGATGCAGCAGGTAGACAGGACCCTTTAAATCAGAAGCCCACAACTCGCCACTAACAAATCCAACTATTACTACGAACCAGAAATTTTTGGATGTCTATCAATTTAACCGCTTAAAATAATTTTTCGTTTTGAATTTTTAGAGAAGAAATAGAAAATTCTATGTCCTAAAAACTAGAGCGTCGAGAAATAAGAAAGAAAACGTCGAAAAGTAAATGGTCGAAAAATAATAAAAATAACGTAGCGCGTCGAAACTTAAAAGTCTAAAAACTAAGAATTAAAAGTTGCGTCTAAAGGTATTAAAGCTTAAAAGGAATTCTATATCAAAAATGGCAATAACTTAAAAAGTACTAAAATCTTAAAATGGCGTCGGAAAATTCTAAAGCACCTAAATTTTAATCTAAAGAAAAAGCACCTAAGGGATTTTACGGCAAAGTCTTAAAAGCTAAAAATATAAAATAACTATGGCAAAACTAAATTTAAAACTAATTACGAATGATAAATATACAAAATAAACGATAAAAATATAAATTATAATTAAAATGATAAAAATACAAATTTTATAAAAATATTATTTTTATATTATATTTTATAAAAGTATTAAACTATAAATATAAAAACTTAATAAAACTAAAACTAAAATCTAAAAACTAAAATATTAAACAATTAAAACCCTAATTTAATTAATTAATATTAATAATAATTAAACCTTAGCGTAATAAATGCAGGATACTGGCGTGTCAGATCCAATCATGCGATTGCATGAGTAGTACGTTATATGGTCATGCGGTCGCATGACCTGTAAGTCCAGAAAGGATTGGGCTTTACTTCGGGTTCGGCCCAGTTTCTTTATTTTATTTATTATTTGATTAATTATTATAGAAAATATTTATATTAATCTAAATAAATTTCTTTTTTTATATATAAAATATTTATATAATATAAATTAAACTTGTATTTTAAATCCAAAAATAAAACTACTTGTTAAAATTATATATAAAATCTTAAAAATATATTTTTTTCTTTTTATATTTTTATATTTATTTATTTATTTAATTTTTTATTTTTAACACTTATTATAAATACAAAATATTTTTACGAAATAATATATTTTTACAAAAATATAGCATTTTTCACCGAGTCCCCGGCAGCGGCGCCAAAAACTTGATGTGTGGCGAGGAGTATACGAAATAGTTATATTTTTATTGCGAAATACTATTAAATACGATACAATTTTACACAAGTTATTTATTTATTTATAGAGTGGATATACCTAAACCTTGCTACAACACTATAGGCAGTGTACCTAATCATAAAGTAGTGTAGTTTTTAGTAAGTCTGGTTCGTTCCACAGGGAGCTGGCTAAGTTTAACGCTATATTTTTCACAACTATATATAAGTAGTATTATTACTAAAGGGGGTTTTTACCGTTTAATGATCGGTTTGTCGATTTTAAATAAAGCGTAAAGATAAATGATGAAATTATAAATGACAGAATTTAAATTGCGATAAAGTAAATAACAATATTAAAATGACAATAAATAAAATGACAGTAAATAAAAATACGATGAGTTATAAAATAGAAGTATTATGCTTATTTAAACTTCCGTAACCATGATGTTTGACGTTTTAATTTTAATTTATTACTCTGGGTTAATTGTCCTTTGTCCTGGATTGTTTGATACGTCTATCTGGTTTTTGTCCATAATAGTCCATCAGTCATAATTATAAAGTTCGAGTATCCTCGTCAAATTACCCTTATACCCGAAGTCAAATATTCCAACTAATTAAGGATTTAAACTGTGACGCAGTTATCACTTCTTTCAACAATTACACTAGTTATCACTGTATGTAATCTACCCCTGTTTTGATTAGATATGAATATTAATTTACCCACTTGATCAGTTTGAATAATCAATTACCCAACCCGAATAATTAATTAAATGATTATAATAGATTCTGTATGAACGTCACTAAATAGGACAACCACAATCATTATTAATTATTAGGTTAATTAATTTGAAGATAGGTTCGACAGACTCCAATGAGTTGTTACTCAATTAGACAATACCCCCATCTATTAATAGTCCATAGTCCAGTGCCCACAAGTGTCGGTCTTTTGTCCAAACCATAATTATGGTACAAAATCTAATAACCCAATCTTAATTTTTAGTCTAACATCACGATTACTTTGGCTCAAATAAACATAATAATAACTTAGTTACGAGACATTAATTGAAAAAGGAAGAACATAGCTTACAGTGGTATTTAATCGCGTAGCGTTACCCGGACAGAATTTTGACTTAAAACCCATAAAACATTTCTTAAAATAACCCAATTATTATTAAACTTAAATTAAAATTAAAATTAAAATTATAAATATATATATTTATGTTACAGATGAAGAGAAGAGAAAAAGATATATCAAATACATCGAATTCGCTGGCTTTTATAGATGTGGCCTCATTATTAAAGCCATGCAATCGCATGGAAATGCTTCTTCCAGGCCATGTGATCGCATAGCCAGCTGGATCCAGATCCAGGTCAATCTCTTTTGTTTCTAGCTTGTCGACGTTTTATTTAAATATATATAATATATAAATAATTTATTTAATTATTTAAATATTATATTATATTCTTGTGCATAGTAGACTTGTAATTTTTAGTCCGATGCGTCGTGCGTTGATAGTTGCCTCAGGTCCTGGTTCCGGATTTTTGAACGTCCTTGCGTACTATTTAATATCTTGTACTTTGCGTTTTGCGGATTGTACTCTTATCATTTTTGGACGTTTCTTATCAATAAATTGAACCACTTGGATTGTACTATGTACTTTTGAGGTTTTTGGTCATTTGCGTCTTCAAATCGTCGTTTTCTTCTTTTGTATTCACCTTTTATTATTTAAACGAATATCACTTGTAAATAGAACAATTGCAACTAAAAGCTTGTCTTTCTTGAGGGATAATGCTATGAAATATATGTTCATTTTTAGCATTATCAATGCTTCCAGTTCAAATAATCATAGTGAACGTACTTGTTCGAGATGTTACAAGGCTCATGATGGTTATTGTTCGGTTACGTGTAATTGGTGTTCAAAGCTAGGGCACATAGCTAAGGATTGTAAGGTAATTATGCCAAATGTTGCACCTTCTGCTGCGGGTGGTGGTAATGGTAATGGTAATGGTAAGTCTAAGAATGGTGGTGCTCGGAAAGTTTGTTATGAGTGTAGGAAGCCTGGACACTTTCGTGATACGTGTCCCAATAAGAAGCCAACTGAGAATCCGCGAGGAAGAGCGTTCAATATTAATGTCAGGGATGCAGAAGAAGACCTGAAACTTGTTACTGGTACATTTTCGATCAATGATTTATCGGTTTATGCACTTTTTGATTTGGGGGCTGATTTAAGTTCTGTGTCCAATAAATTTAGTCCTAAAATCAAAACACCATTAACTCCTTTAGACAGAATTTATGCTGTAGAGGTAGCTAATGGTAATGTGCTTACTGCTAAGACTGTGTACCATAAGTGTAATATTAAACTGGCTGATAGAGACTTTGAAGTAGACTTAGTGCCAATTGAGCTTGGAAGTTTTGATGTTGTTATTGGTATGGATTGGTTATCCGAGAATCATACTGAAATTGTCTGTTATGAGAAAGCTATTTGTATTACTCGTGTGGTTGGAGAGCCACTGATGGTTTTTGGGGATAAGAAATGCAGACAGTTAAATCTCATTAGCTGTTTGAAAGTTCATAAATATCTTCGCAAAGGTTGTCATGCTATTCTAGCCCATGTAGTAGAATTCGACAAAGAAGAGAAGAAGATTGATGATGTTCGTGTTGTTAAAGATTTTCCTGAGGTATTTCCCGAGGATTTACCTGGACTTCCGCCATATGGCGTGGTAGAATTTCAAATTGATCTTGTACCTGGTGCTGCTCCTGTAGCACGCTCTCTTTATAGATTCACTCCTTCTGAACTTCAATAATTGTCAAGTCAACTTCATGAGTTGTTGGAAAAAAGTTTCATTCATTCCAGTTCATCCCCTTAGGAAGCTCCTGTTTTGTTTGTTAAGAAGAAAGATGGTTCGTTCCGATTATGTATTGATTATCCTGAATTGAACAAACTTACTATTAAGAATCGTTACCCTCTTCTGAGAATTGATAATCTGTTTGATCAGTTCCAAGGTTCATCCATTTATGCCGAGATTGATTTTCATTCTGGTTATCACCAATTGCGCGTTAAAGAAACTAATATTTAAAAAACCACTTTCTGAACCCGTTATGGTCACTACGAATTTCTTGTTATGCCGTTCGGACTGACTAACGCACCTGCAGTATTCATGGACCTCATGAACCATGTGTGTAGTCCTTATCTGGACAAGTTCATTATTGTTTTCATCGACGATATTCTTATCAATTTCAAGAGTGATCAAGAGCACGAAGAGCATTTGAAGTTAGTGCTTGATTTGTTAAGAAAAGAAGAGCTATATGCTAAATTTTCAAAGTGTGCGTTCTGGTTGAAAGAATTTCAATTCCTCAAGCACGTTGTTAGTAAACAGGAAATCCAAGTTGATCCTGCTAAGATTGAGGCAATTGAAAAGTGAGAAACTCCGAAGACTCCTACTCAGATTCGTCATGTGATGACCCGTCCAAATCTATTTGGACGAATACATCATTCATCGATTTCATAGTGAGGTACTGAACTCTACATGATACATTTTGTAAACATTGCATTCTTTTGAAAAGGCACACCATAAATGAATATCAATTTTCAAGGTTTTTGAAATCTGATGATTTCTACATATAGACAATCACCGTAAATAATAGTTTACCATAATACATCCGTTCTCAATGCAGTCAAAATAAGATACATGGTAATGATTTTGTGAATGCAAAGTTTTCTCAAATAAAACATGTATGACTTCATGCACGTACCTTGTATAACGTATAAGCAAACAGCGGAAGACTTATAGGGACCTGAGAATAAACATGCTTAAAAGTGTCAACACAACGGTTGGTGAGTTCATAGTTTTAATGTTGTGCATAATCTGTATATAAAGGTGGATCACAAGATTTCAGTTGTTTCATCCAGAAATGTTTATCAAATTATTCTACAAGATTGAGCACCCTGGTAACTAAACTTTAACGTATATATAATAAGTACCCCTGTTTTAACATACATGCAACCAACATGTACAATACACGCAAACCAACGTGTACTAAACTCAAATAGCATACGTCTGTTTTATAGTTCAGGCTAGGGTTTCTATACCTGGAACAGACGGGGATGTCAAGCCCTATGGATCCATATATAACTACTCGCACCCACCAGTTCTTATAACCGGAAGTTACTACTTACCAAAGCTAAGGGATTTTCGGTTCAAACTCGGTGTAGAATTTAGTATGTACTTGTATCCATTGCGTTTAAAATAAAGTTCATGTATTCTCAGGCCAAAAATGTAGATTGCAAAAGCAATTAAAAAGGGATCTATAAACTCACCTTAACAGCACATAAGGTCATTCACCGAAATGTGACCGAAACTCGGAATGCAAAATAACCGTAGATCTCAACCTTGAGAACATATGTTGGTCAATACATGTCTAATAAGCTAGGTCGGGTCATAGTGTATCACAATCCTAATGCTCGAGACCATCATACAAAAGTTAACAAAAGTCATCTCAAAAAGTCAACCTGACCCAATATGATCTTTAAATCTATACATGTTTATTATATTAACATTGTATAAGTCTTAATAGTTGAACGAATTTATAGTGTATCAAACTCAAAACATTATTTATTTCAGGAGCTATATTATATTAGAATTATCATGGCAATTGAAAATATTTTATTATTTCACATAGTTTTCCAATACTTGTAAAATCAGATTATATTGTTTATAAAGTTTTAAAACATGATAAGACAGTCAACTTTTACAATTATTCAACAAAACGAGACGTGCCTTATAAAGAAATTCATTTACTCGATTAGTAATATCTAAAAATCAAATTTATCAATCTCATACACTAGTTGTTTAAATATTAATTTACAGTTTCAAACACAATTTCACTTAACGTCAAACATAATTCAGTTGACCATAACTTTTAATCCGTTCCTCGAAAACACAATTTCTAAATGAAAAGTTATTAATTTTTCGACAGCTTTCCAACGACATGCATATCATATACCTTATATCAATAACATATGTATCAAATTCATGATTCATCATAAACTATCTAACGACAAAATTAAAGCATACAAGTATGAATAAACATATATACTCGAGCACTAGACATGGATACACTATTAAATATATAAAAGATAAGATATGAATGCTCACGTATCAATATTTTGATTCAATATTGCAGGAAAGTACGTAGACGCAACGGAGATGATAAACACTAGGTTTGACTTGCGAACAATACCCACGAACATTACCCATAACCTCCATAGCTATAACCCATAATTTCCTTAGCTTTGACTTATTTGAAAACTCGGTTTGAAATCATTTGAGCAGAACTTTGTCGTAGTATTTTATGTATAATACTACTAATAATAATACTCCTAACTATAAGATTAATAATAATATTAATCTTAATTATAATAATAATAATAATAATAATAATATAAATAAAAATAAATATACTATGGAGTATGAGAATTAGATAGAGAGATAGATTGAATTGTGAAATGGTTCGGCAGGATTGATCGAATATATATATATATATATATATATATATATATATATATATATATATATATATATATATATATATATATATATATAGAAAATAAAAACGGGACAATTAACATTCAATAATATCTGCCGACAGTTTTCGCGAACCGATTTTTCGTACTCTGTTGCTAATAATAGACGGGTAAAAGTATAAATAAAAAATATTTCACTTTTAATAATTGAATACATATATTTATTTTGGTCTTAAGTTTTATAAAACTAGTTGTAAAAAGGTTCATTTATTTATAAATTTACTATATACGTTCGACGTATAGTGTACGTACTAGTCTGCTGATCATTATGTGTCACCGTAAATTACTGAATTCATTTAATTTAATCAAATTAACGAATTTTAATATTTTAAAAATTCGTATCTATTAAATAC
This sequence comes from Rutidosis leptorrhynchoides, assembly GCF_046630445.1. Lineage (NCBI taxonomy): Eukaryota > Viridiplantae > Streptophyta > Magnoliopsida > Asterales > Asteraceae > Rutidosis > Rutidosis leptorrhynchoides. The sequence continues at coordinate 274,144,019 of NC_092338.1, read as the reverse complement.
TTCAGGGATATTTTGTGTAACTTTTAATTAATAATTTCTATCATTTCGCTTTCATGTGAATAGTAAATTAATTAATTTCATTTCAATTACTATTCATATGAATAGTAAATGAATTAATTTCGATTCAACTATTTAAGTTAAGTTGTTGTACATTGTGCTTTACAACTTATACATCTTTGTTTTAACTTCGTGTCTTGTTAAAAACTAAAAAAAATACATCATAAAAATAAACCGATTATATACGTAAACTTTTTAATTCGAAACTGCATCATTCAATAGTAAATTTTTATCATTTCATATATAAATATTATTCGCATGTTTCCGTATATATATATATATATATATATATATACACACACACACACACACAATTATATAATTATCATAAGTTACGACGTTCGTGGATCGTCGGACAAACAGGGTGGTCAACCGTTATATAAAAACTCATTTTCAAAAGTTTTAAAACTTGTCATAATTCATTACTTATCATGTCGGAAACATTTATAGTTTTGGTTCAAAATAAGTCGAAATTTTCCGGGTCGTCACAGCACCCACCCGTTAAAGAAATTTCGTCCCGAAATTTGATAGAGATCATCATGGTTAACAATAAAAATGTTTTCATGATGAATAGAAGTTGATAGATAGAGTGTTTTTACCATAGAGTAATATGGATAAAATAATTCGATTACTCGAAGAGTACGAGTGAAGCTATCACAAAAAAATATGAAATGAGGAAATTAAAGATTCGTATTAATTTTTGACGTAGTCACGTTTGATTTCCAGAATTCAAGGGATTTAGAGAAAATCTTTCTAATAAGATTTGATTCTTCGGTAATTAAGGAAATTAGAATCCTCTTTGGTTAAATGCGATAATCTGTCTCGATTGCTCTGTCTGATATTTCACTATAAATCCACCCCATTTGTTTCTTTATTTCCACAACTCCTACCTTTTATACTTCCTTCCTTAATTCATACTTCTAAAACATTCGTCAACATGCTCCATCCAGTTCTGATTCCTGATATATTCTTGACTATCACATCTGTCATTCTTCCTTTTCATCTACCACCGGAGGAATTTGTTTACTTCTATTATGCTCTAGGGTTTATAGTGTTTTTAGTTCTTCGTGTCTTTATATTGTTATACACATCGATATACACGGTTTGTAATTTCTGGGTTGTTGTTGGGCTTTATATCTTCCCTTATATTTCGAAGTCTCTGCTTCTGTCTTTCTATAATCATTGACATCCTCAGTTAATGTTCTCTCCTATTTGCTGCTATTTACACTCCCATTTCTATTTCGGAGCCTCATGCTTTTATTTTCTCTTCTTGCCATTAAGCACAACAAGTAATGGTCCAGAATTCGTAGGTATGAAATTTGGAATGAACATAACTAATGTTCTGAGAGATAAATTGTAATAGCACGATCTTGATTTGTTAAATTACTAGAAGTCACAGAAAAAGATAGAACTATCAAGAAGATATGTTCTTGATATGTTCGAAGAGTAGATAGAATATAAAAGTCGTGTAACATGGCACATGATGACGTTATGGTCTGTGAATCATCACATTCCATTCGAAACTCAACATGACTTACTGTAATACACGTTTATCAAGTGTTATTATATTATACTAACTCATGCTTCAATTCCCAACACCTGTTCAAAAATATTCATAATTTAAACTCGAAGGTTTACATCATATAGAAACTAAACAGTTTCCTTTAAGATGTAATACAGATTGCGTGAAGAGATATATGATTTCAGATAAGAATAATTATGAAAATATCTTCAGAAATATCGAGGATATTTATAATGAAAGATACGATGATATCTTAGAAATTCTAATATCTAAGGATGATGAGGAAGATTGGTCCACAAAGGTTTAGAGTCAGGAGTAAGGTATTCGCTAATTACTTCAGCAGATACTGAATCATTTAGATTCTTTGAAGGCAGGTTTAGTCTTTGTGATTTGTCCACAGCCTCCTTCATGGTTTGATCAATCCATTTTCCAGTTCCAACTTTTCTGAGCTTTGCCAACATACTATTCTTTATCATCATACTTTCGACAGTTAAGGTTGTTTACGGTTGTCTACAATTTCTGCTGCTTCATTCAGCTTTTTCGAAATTTGGCGTATTGATTTGTAGACTAGGTGCTTTTCAGAACTTCAGGATGGAAATCATAATTCTAAGAGGTAAATGTTATATGTATACATATAACTGTTGATGTAGAAATGCTGCGAGATTCAAAATACTGATTGCTAATTCCCAGTAATTGGTATGGAAATTCTCGTTATAAGATGCGGATGAGTATATGATAGGGTTTTAATGAACAAATATAATGGTTCTTCGGAGAAACTTAAGCCAATGAGTAATGAAGTTGTTGGTAAGGTTACTGCTAATGTGGTGGGATATAAAAGGTTCCCCGGTGTCGACAACGAAAGAGTAACCGTGTATATCAAATTTATAATGAGGCTTATTCGAATGAAAAATCGAAGTTGATTTGCTGGAGGTGTGACAAAACTGGCTACTTTGAAAAGGAGTTGCAAAGTTATTTTCTGTAATAATAATGTCAAAGGATCTAGCACAGTTTTGAATTCAAAGTATGGTTTTGTAAGATGTGAAAATCTAATAGTGATATCTTCTGTTAAATCTTGACTCGAATTCTGATCTGTCAAAAATCAGAATGTGTAATCAAATTTGTATGAAAATGGTTGTTATGATTCTTATGGAAGAATGTATATCGCTGTGAATGTAGTGAGTATAGTTAAAGATTCTTGAATCAAAATTGAAGAATGTACAGTGTAACATATTAATTGTGAACTTATATATTTTCCGGGTATTACCTACCCGTTAAAAATTTCACACGTAATATTTTGTACAGAAGAATTTTACTACAGTCTTTATGAAAATATATATGTATATTTTCTTCGGATGTAATACAGATTTAATGAGTTAATATACTATTAAACTCATTTGATTTTTGGCTAGAACTAGAAATAAATAATCTCTAAAACATTAAAGATTACATAATCTTCGCGGAGTATTTCACTAATGTAATTAATACTTCATTATTTTTTCTTATTGATACTTCATGGTGAATGATGTTGGTGCTCGTGGAATTCTTGTGAGTTTCGCAAGGTACGAATGATGTTTTCTGAAAAGTTTCAAGTACATCGAAAATGAAAGTGTAAAATCAAACATGTATTTGAATAATACACTTGATTTATTATGAAATTGAATTCACTGTTTTGAAATAGAGATTGTAGTTAACGAAGGATGTACATCATAGCATATTAATATGAATTAACCGAGTAGTATTTACCCTTTTTCAATTCATACTTAATAGCTTAGTACGAAAAGATATATTATAGTTTCCAAAGTTCATATATATAAATAATATATAAATTCTTTGGAAATAATGAGTTAGTACACCATAACCCGTTATTTCAATATACCCATTGGTGATTGTGGTGTCGATATCATCGGCGGTTATGGAGTTGGTGGAGCTTGTGGTGCTACAGGTGTTACTGATGTTGGTGATACTGATGGTGATGCTAGTGGTACTTCTGGTGGCGCTTGTATAACCAGTCTAGCTTGTAGATCACACACCATTCTTGTCAGGGTTTCCTCTATCATTTCTATCCATCTACTCTTCTGGTTTATGGTTAGAACTAGAATAAGTAATCTCTAAAAAAAAATTAGAAACTACATATTCTCTATAGAATATTTCTTCAACGAAGTTATGAATCAATACTTCATCGTTTGTTATTGTTGGTATTCCTTGGTATCTATAGGGCGTATGACGTTGATGCTCGTGGGACAGATTGTGAAGTTGGGGTTTGAGATGCGGTTGTTGTTGGTGGTGGTAATGGTACTGTTGGTGCCGGTGATGCTGCTGGTGCTTGTAACCTTTGAACCATATTCTCCAAAGCCACTACCCGAGCGTGAAGCTCGTTGACTTCTTCTATTACACTGGGGTGATTGTCGGTTCGAACGAGCGGACGAATAAGATCTAGAATTTGAGATAGTATATAATCATGATGAGATACTCTGGAAATGATAGAGAAAATGGTATTATGAACAGGTTCACCGGTAAGTGCTTCAGGTTCCTCGCCAAGAGGGGAATGTGGTGAATGGAAGGGATCACCTTCTTCTTGTCTCCAATGATTAAGTAGATTTCAGAATAGATGATGGCTAATTGGTTGATCCATTCCGGTCACACTGCTTTCGGAGCTCGAGCAAAACTCCAGATCGGAATAGCTATCGGAATCTAAGGAATTTGAACTAGATACTGGATCCATCTTGTATAATCAGGGAAATGATTTTTGATGTGAAATAGATTATAGGACTTAGATTTGGTATTCTTCAATACATATTTTACATATGTATATATAATACCAAAATTCCATAAATTACGGAGGAATTTTTGAAAGATGTCAGGCAAAGTTTACAGTAACAGATATGCTAAGATATGAATTCGTCTGTACACTATCTATGCAATAAATGCATAAAACGCGTCTAGACTTAAGAATCATAAGCAAGTAATTTTTGACAAGAAATGATAAGCAAAAATCGGTAAAAACATATACGGTCATAGTTCAGATTATCTAATGCATCCTAACAATTACCAGTTAAACACACTAATGCAAATTCTGGTTCCCTATGACCTCAAGCTCTGATGCCAACTGTGATGACCCTTCCAAATTCATTTGGACGAATACATCATTCATCGATTTCATAGTGAGGTACTGACCTCTACATGATACGTTTTGTAAACATTGCATTCTTTTGAAAAGTCACATCATAAATGAATATCAATTTTTAAGGTTTTCCACATCTGATGATTTCTACATATAGACAATCACCGTAAATAATAGTTTACCATAATACAACCGTTGTCAATGCAGTCAAAATAAGATACATGGTGATGATTTTGTGAATGCAAAGTTTTCTCGAATAAAGCATGTATGACTCCATGCACATAGCTTGTGTAACGTATAAGAAAATAGCGGAAGACTTCCAGGGACCTGAGAATAAACATGCTTAAAAGTGTCAACACAAAGGTTGATGAGTTCATAGTTTTATTGTTGCGCATAATCTGTATATAACGGTGGATCACAAGATTTCAGTTGTTTCATCCAGAAACGTTTATCAAATTATTCTACAAGATTGAGCACCCTGGTAACTAAACTTTAATGTATATATAATAAGTACCCCTATTTTAACATACATGCAACCAACATGTACAATACACGCAAACCAACATGTACTAAACTCAAATAGCATACGTCTGATTTGTAGTTCAGGCTAGGGTTTCTATAACTGGAACAGACGGGGATGTCAAGCTCTATGGATCCATATATAACTACTCGCGCACACTAGTTCTTATAATCGGTAGTTATTAGTTACCAAAGCTAAGGGATTTTCTGTTCAAACTCGTGTAGAATTTAGTATGTACTTGTATCTATTGCGTTTAAAATAAAGTGCATGTATTCTCAGCCCAAAAATATAGATTATATAAGCAATTAAAAATGGATCTATAAACCCACCTTAGCAGCACATAAGGTCATTCACCGAAATGTGACCGAAACTCGGAATACAAAATAACCGTTGATCTCAACCTAGAGAACATATGTTGGTCAATACATGTCTAGTAAGCTAGGTCGGGTCATAGTGTATCACAATCCTAATGCTCGAGACCATCATAAAAAAGTTAACAAAAGTCATCTCAAAAAGTCAACCTGACCCAATATGATCTTTAAATCTATACATGTTTATTATATTAACATAGTATAAGTCTTGATAGTTGAACGAATTCATAGTTTATCAAACTCAAAACATTATTTATTTCAGGAGCTATATTATATTAGAATTATCATGGCAATCGAAAATACTTTATTATTTTACATAGTTCTCCAATACTTGTAAAATCAGATTATAGTGTTTATAAAGTTTTAAAACATGATAAGACAGCAAATTTTGACAATTGTTCAACAAAACGAGACGTGCCTTATATAGAAATTCATTTACTCTTAGTAATATATCTAAAAATTCCATTTATCAATCTCATAGACCAGTTGTTTAAATATTAATTTACAGTTTCAAACACAATTTCACTTAATGTCAAACATAATTCAGTTGACCATAACTTTTAATCCGTTCCTCGAAAACACACGATTTCTAAATGAAAAGTTATTAATTTTTTGACAGCTTTCCAACGACATGCATATCATATACCTTATATCAATAACATATGTATCAAATTCGTGATTCATCATAAACTATCTAACGACAAAATTAAAGCATACAAGTATGCATAAACATATATACTCGAGCACTATACATGAATACACTATTAAATATATAAAAGATAAGATATGAATGCTCACGTATCAATATTGTGATTCAATATTGCAGGAAAGTACGTAGACGCAATGGAGATGATAAACACTAGGTTTGACTTGCGAACAATACCCAGGAATATTACCCATAACCTCTATAGCTATAACCCATAATTTCCTTAGCTTTGACTTATTTGAAAACTCGGTTTGAAATCATTTGAGCATAACTTCTTCGTAGTATTTTATGTATAATACTACTAATAATAATACTCCTAACTATAAGATTAATAATAATATTAATCTTAATTATAATAATAATAATAATAATAATAATAATAATAATAATAATAATAATAATAATAATAATAATATAAATAAAAATAATAATATAAATAAAAATAAATATACAATAGAGTATATGAATTAGATAGAGAGATAGATTGAATTATGAAATGGTTCGGCAGAATTGATCGAATATATATATATATATATATATATATATATATATATATATATATATATATATATATATATATATATATATATATATATATATATATATATAATATAATAATATAAATATAATATAATAATATAGAAAATAAAAACTTGACAATTAACATTCAATAATATCTGTCGACAGTTTTTGCGGACCGGTATTTCGTACTCTGTTGCTAACAATTGACTGGTAAAAGTATAAATAAAAAATATTTCACTTTTAATAATTGAATACATATATTTATTTCGGTCTTAAGCTTTATAAAACTAGTTGTAAAAAGGTTCATTTATTTATAAAATTACTATATACGTTCGACGTAGAGTGTACGTACTAGTCTGATGATCATTATGTGCCACCGTAAATTACTGAATTCGTTTAATTCAAACGAATTAACGAATTTTAATATTTTAAAAAGTCGTATTTATTAAATACTTCATGGTTATTTTTTGTAACTTATAATTAATAATTTCTATCATGTCGTTTTTATGTAAATAGTAAATTAATTAATTTCGTTTCATTTACTATTCATATAAATAGTAAATGAATTAATTTTGATTCAACTATTTAAGTTACGTTGTTGTACGTTGTGCTTTACAACTTGTACATCTTTGATTTAACTTCGTTTCTTCTTAAAAACTAAAAAAATACATCATAAAAATAAAACGATTATATACGTAAACTTTTTAATTCGAAACTGCATCATTCAATAGTAAATTTTTATTATTTCGTATATAAATATTATTTGCATGTTTCCGTATATATATATATATATATATATATATATATATATATATATATATATATATATATATATATATATATATATATATATATATATATTGAAATGCCCCGTTCATATCGATTATAAACGATTCATAATAGTTAATTACATCGCGAGGTATTTGACCTATACATGATACATTTTACAAACATTGCATTCGTTTTGAAAAGACAAACTTTCTTTACATCGAAAGTTGACGACATGCATACCATTTCATAACATATCCAACTATAAATGACTTAATAATATTCTTGATGAGCTCAACGACTCGAATGCAACGTCTTTTGAAATATGTCATGAATGACTACAAGTAATATCTCTAAAATGAGCAAATGCACAGCGAAAGATTTCTTTCATACCTGAGAATAAACATGCTTTAAAGTGTCAACTAAAAGGTTGGTGAGTTCATTAGTTTATCGTAATCATTCATTTCCATCATTTTAATAGACCACAAGATTTCAGATATTCAATTGTACACGTAACCCGAGTACATAATAACACGCATAACCTGCGAATTAAAAATCATTCATATGGTGAACACTTGATAACCGACTTAACTTTAATGCATAGAATATCCCCAAATAGAACCTCTCGTCTGTATAATAATAATAATCTCGAAGTACTAAAGCATCCGTACCCTGGATGGGACTTATCGAGGTCATAGATATATCTTTAGGATTCCCGTCGATTAGGGGCCATACCCGTTTCCTAATCATTAGGTTACCAAGCTAAAAAGGGGTGATATTCAATATTCATAATCTAGCCATAGAATGTAGTTTTTGATCACTTGCGTCTATTTCGTAAAACATTAGTAAAATCAGCGCATGTATTCTCAGTCCCAAAAATATATATAAAAAGGGAGTAATGAAACTCACAATACTGTATTTTGTAGTAAAAATACATATGACGACATTGAACAAGTGTAGGGTTAGCCTTGGATTCACGAACCTATATCATTTGTATATATATATTAACACGTATAATGGTAATCGAACAAATTTGGTATTATTATTAATTGTTATTTTAGTAACTTGTACGTTTCATTAATAACTAAATTAACTATATTTATTTTTATATACATTAAATAGATAATTAATATTTATTACAAACATATTAATATAGTTATGTTTTATGTAAATAATATATTTTTATATAGAAAATCTTTATTTGATATATTAATAATACTAATAATAATAATGATACAAATAATAATATTAGTGTTAGAAATAATAAAAATGATAATAAAAATAATAATGATAAAAATAATGATAATTCTAATAATAATAATGATAGTTCTAATAATAAAAATGATAATTTTTATAAAAAAAATTAGTTTCAATAATAATACTACTTACATTAAAAATAATAATAATAATAATAATAATAATAATAATAATAATAATAATAATAATAATAATAATAATAATAATAATAATAATAAAAATAATAATAATAATAATATAAATGAGTAATAAGTAAACTACCTCAAAGAAGTAGTTCTAAAAAAATGTCCAAGTCCGGGTTTGAACCCGCGACGTCCCACTAACCCGATAACATCCTTAACCATTATGCTATGTGTTTCGATTCTGAATAACACCCAACTTAAATTGTTTTTAACTTTTACTTCTGCATCCTTCTTCTTCTTTTCTAAAAAAAATGCCCGAGCTTAGGCTCGAACCCAAGACCTCTCGGTTAACACCCATGTCTCTAACCACGGATCTGTTTATGTTTTTCTGAATTAAATCACATAGTAATTCTTTTTAACCCAACATTTCCTTCGGCCCAACAGGAAATTCCATATTGTAAAACCCATTAAAACAAGAATGGACCAACATAATCGGCCCAATAGACCCCATGAATTTGATCTCAGCCCCAACTAGAAACAATAATACGGCCCCAAAAATAAAATAGAAATATGAGGCCCATCAAACAATTAAAATAGAAAACTGGTGGCCAACAAAGTATCCGATCCAATAATAAAATGGACTTTGAGTTTAGTAATCTTAATTGGCAGTAGGAGTGATAAAAAATGCGATTATCACTTTATTATATCATCATTACTCATTCGTATTCCAACACCATGGTATCATAATCATCATTATTATAATAACCACATCATTTTCTTTATGATTATCATCATCGAACACATCTCCTAATCGTCTTCTTTTAACACCACCATGCTCATCACTATCAACTGTAGTGACCCGAACTTTTCCATGTTTATTTATATTAAATGAAATTGTTATTTACATGATTAAATTTTTCCAACATATTAAGCAATCAAACTTGTGAAGACTTGATTAATTGAAATAGGTTTTATATAGACAATTGACCACCCAAGTTGACCGGTGATTCACGAACGTTAAAACTTGTAAAAACTATATGATGACATATATATGGATATATATATATATATATATATATATATATATATATATATATATATATATATATATATATATATATATATATATATATATATATAGTTAACATGATATTATGATAAGTAAGTATCTCATTAGGTATTTTAATAAGGAGTTATATAAATAAAATTGAGTTTATTGAATTAAGAAACTCGAAACGATATATATAACGATTATCGTTATAACAACGTTTTACTATATACATATGATTCATATTAAGATATTGATACACTATGTTTAATCATGATAAATGATAAGTAACTTAATGATTTAGAAACGAGACATATATGTAACGATTATCGTTGTAACAACATTTAACTGCATATATATCATACTAAGATATATTAATATATCATAATATCATGATAATGTAATAATTTAACATCTATTTAGATATAATAAACAATGGGTTAACAACATTTAACAAGATCGTTAACCTAAAGGTTTCAAAACAACATTTACATGTAACGACTAACGATGACTTAACGACTCAGTTAAAATGTATATACATGTAGTGTTTTAATATGTATTCATACACTTTTGAAAGACTTCAAGACACTTATCAAAATACTTCAACTTAACAAAAATGCTTACAATTACATCCTCGTTCAGTTTCATCAACAATTCTACTCGTATGCACCCGTATTCATACTCGTACAATACACAGCTTTTAGATGTATGTACTATTGGTATATACACTCCAATGATCAGCTTTTAGCAGCCCATGTGAGTCGCCTAACACATGTGGGAACCATCATTTGGCAACTAGCATGAAATATCTCATAAAATTACAAAAATATTAGTAATCATTCATGACTTATTTACATGTAAACAAAATTACACATCCTTTATATCTAATCCATATACCAAAGACCAAAAACATCTACAAACACTTTCATTCTTCAATTTTCTTCATCTAATTGATCTCTCTCAAGTTCTATCTTCAAGTTCTAAGTGTTCTTCATAAATTCTATAAGTTCTAGTTTTATAAAATCAAGAATACTTCCAAGTTTGCTAGCTTACTTCCAATCTTGTAAAGTGATCATCCAACCTCAAGAAATCTTTCTTATTTACAGTAATATATCTTTCTAATATAAGGTAATACTCATATTCAAACTTTGGTTCAATTTATATAACTATAACAATCTTATTTCGAGTGATGATCTTACTTGAACTTGTTTTCGTGTCATGATTCTGCTTCAAGAACTTTCAAGCCATCCAAGGATCCTATGAAGCTAGATCCATTTGTCTCTTTTCCAGTAGGTTTATCCACAAAACTTGAGGTAGTAACGATGTTCATAACATCATTCGATTCATACATATAAAGTTATCTTATTCGAAGATTTAAACTTGAAATCACTAGAACATAGTTTAGTCAAATCTAAACTTGTTCACAAACAAAAGTTAATCCTTCTAACTTGACTTCTAAAATCAACTCATCACATTTCCTATATCTATATGATATGCTAACTTAATGATTTAAAACCTGGAAACACGAAAAACACCGTAAAACCGGACATACGCCGTCATAGTAACACCGCGGACTGTTTTGGGTTTGATAATTAAAAACTATGATAAACTTTGATTTAAAAGTTGTTCTTCTGGGAAATGATTTTTCTTATGAACATGAAACTTTATCCAAAAGTCATGGTTAAACTCAGAGTGGAAGTATGTTTTTCAAAATGGTCATCAAGACGTCGTTCTTTCGACTGAAATGACTACCTCTTACAAAAATGGCTTGTAACTTATATTTCTGACTATAAATCTATACGTTTTCTGTTTATATTCATAAAATAGAGTTCAATATGAAACCATACCAATTTAATTCACTCAAAACGGATTTAAAACGAAGAAGTTATGGGTAAAACAATATTGGATATTTTTTGATTGTTGTAGCTACGGAAATATTGTAACAATTCTATACAAATCATATCCTAGCTAACTTATATTGTATTATACATGTATTCTAATATATTATGTAATCTTGGGATACCATAGATACGTATGCAAATGTTTTGACATATCATATCGACCCATGTATATATATTATTTGAAACAACCATAGACACTCTATATGCAGTAATGTTGGAGTTAGCTATACAGAGTTGAGGTTGATTCCAAAAATATATATACTTTGAGTTGTGATCTAGCCTGAGATGTGTATACACTGGGTCGTGGATTGATTCAAGATAATATATCGATTTATTTCTGTACATCTAATTGTGGACAACTAGTTGTAGGTTACTAACGAGGACAGCTGACTTAATAAACTTAAAACATTAAAACGTATTAAAAATGTTGTAAATATATTTTGAACATACTTTGATATATATGTACATATTTGTTATAGGTTCGTGAATCGACCAGTGGCCAAGTCTTACTTCCCGATGAAGTAAAAATCTGTGAAAGTGAGTTATAGTCCCACCTTTAAAAACTAATATTTTGGGATGAGAATACATGCAGTTTTATAAATGTTTTACGAAATAGACATAAGTAAATGAAACTACATTATATGTGTGAATGATCGAAGCCGAATATGCCCCTTTTGCTTGGTAACCTAAGAATTAGTAAACCGATCTACTAATTGACGCGAATCCTAAAGATAGATCTATTGGGCCTAACGAACCACATCCAAAGTACCGGATGCTTTAGTACTTCGATGTTGTTTTTATCATGTCCGAAGGATTTCCCGGAATGATAGGGGATATTCTTATATGCATCTTGTTAATTTCGGTTACCAGGTGTTCACCATATGAATGATTTTTATCTCTATGTATGGGATGTATATTGAAATATGAAATCTTGTGGTCTATTATTATGATTTGATAATATATATGTTAAACCTTTAACTCACCAACATTTTTTCTTGACGTTTTAAGCATATTTATTCTCAGGTGATTATTAAGAGCTTCCGCTGTTGCATACTAAAATAAGGACAAGATTTGGAGTCCATGCTTGTATGATATTATGTAAAAACTGCATTCAAGAAACTTATTTTTGATGTAATATATTCTTATTGTAAACCATTATGTAATGGTCGTGTGTAAACGGTATATTTTAGATTATCATTATTTGATAATCTACATAATGCTTTTAAACCTTTATAGAAAAAATAAAGGTTATGGTTGTTTTAAAAATGAATGCAGTCTTTGAAAAACGTCTCATATAGAGGTCAAAACCTCGCGATGAAATCAATTAATATGGAACGTTTATAATCAATATGAACGGGACATTTCAGTTGGTATCAGAGCATTGGTCTTAGAGAACCAGAAAATTGCATTAGTGTGTCTTACCGAGTTTGTTAGGATGCATTAGTGAGTCTGGACTTCGACCGTGTTTTTCTTCAAAAACGATTAATTAACTTTTTTTTTGTTGGAAACTATATATTATTAACATGTAAATATTATGTGATATATTAATCTCTTAATGTGTTTGATATTGTGTGATAGATGTCTACCTCTAGTACAAATCCCATTGATTCACCTAATAATAATGAAGAGTCGAATATATTTTGGGAAGATTCACAAATTCCCGAAGAGGAACCAGAAGAGGAGGAACCGGAAGAGGATGAACCGGAAGAAGAGGAACCAGAAGAGAAGGAATCGGAAGAGGAGGAACCAGAAGAAGAGCGTCTGGAGGAAGAAATATTGATACCTATTGTAAATCGATTAAATAAAAGAAAATCCTCAACCAACGGACCAAAGTGAATAATGGTCAATGGTGTTTCCGCCGAATAAGCAAAATATTGGGAAGATTACCAATTTTCCGATGAATCAGATCCCGATGAGGATTCCGATGATGTTATAGAAATTACCTCGACAAAATTTAATAAAGCGAAAGAAAATAATAAGGGAAAAGGTATAAAAATAGAAAAACCCGATTCCAACCCCGATGAACTTTATATGTATCGACAACATCCGTATTTCTTAAAATGTAACAATGACCTGAGAACCTCTAAACCACCAGGTTTCTCTAAACCATTATGGAAAACGACGGCTCGTATTAGAGGAACACCATATATTCCTAGAAAATTATGAAAACGAACCAAGTCCGAAGAAGAAGAAGAAGAAGAAGAAGAAACCAGTGATTCAGATTAGAGGGTTGTAATCATGTTGAATATTATATGTATTGTAGTGTGCTTGTACTTTTATGTTCTATAAAAAAATTGCTTGTATTGTTTGTTAATTATCTTTTACGAATCTAATCCTTCTCTATTTTACAGTATAAAAACAAAATGGACATTAAGGGTAGACAACCGAATATTTTAGAAGACCTACCAGAGGATATGATTGAGGAAATCTTGTCTAGAGTCAGTCAGAATTCATCAACACATTTAGTTACGGCGAAATTAACTTGTCAAACATTTGAAAGACTTTCTAGAAATGCCTTAGTTTATAAAAGGCTTTCCTTTGATAGGTGGGGTATATCACATTGGGGAGACCGTAAGTTACGCCGTGTTTTCTTTAAAGCATTAAGTGCGGGGAACCCAAATGAAATTTTACGCTACGGGTTAAGAACCTATTTTGACTCAACATATCTCAACATAGGATTTCGTGAATTAGAAAGAGCTTCTAACATGCAACATAAAGAAGCATGTTATGCTTACGGGTTAGTGATGTTCGCTTCTTACCAAAGTGAGAAAAAGAACATCGGACTGCAGCTTTTAAATAAGACCTTCCCACAAGTGACGAATTCAGTAGTTGGGGTGAGAAACAAGGTTTTTAGATTGTTACGAGGTTGTTGGGCATTACGAAACCCTCGTCCTTTTGACGACATTACAACATGCTGCCTAGCCAATGGTCATAACTTTTACTTTCCACAAAACCAAGGATGGGAAGTCGTCTTAGTAAAACCAGAATGCATGACTTGTTTCTGGACTTATGAATTACGTGTCTTTATTTCTTTTGCTGAACAACTTGCGTATTGACTAGGTTTATCTTCAAAACTGTCCTGTATCAAAGTGTACTATATTTCATGTTATATGTAGTATAGTGAAGTTGTAAGTTTGAAGAATATTTGTATGTGATATATTATTATAATCAATTTTTTATATGGAATTGTAGTATTTGAATTGTATATTAGTTACTAAGTATGAACTTAACGGGTAGGTAATACCCGAATTTAAACTTATAAAATGCTAATATGAAGAAAAAGCTTTTATAAATGAGTTCATATTATGATACGAAATACTATTGACTACTCTTAATATTCTGTATGATTAACTCGATTCAATTGGCTATTTTGAAGGAAATGGCACCAACTACTTGACACACCATGAATATGAGCGAAGAGAAATTTCTTACCTTTCTTGCTGCAAACATAGCCGCAGTACAGGCTGCGCTACATACCAATAATAATTCTGAATCTAGCAATGCAGCTAACGGTGCAAGAAATCGTGTAGGATGCTCCTACAAAGATTTCACTGCCTGCAAACCTTTGGAATTTGATGGAACCGAAGGACCAATTGGATTGAAACGGTGGACCGAGAAAGTTGAATCGGTGTTTGCCATAAGTAAGTGTACTGAAGAGGATAAAGTTAACTACGCTACGCATACCTTCATAGGTACTGCGTTAACATGGTGGAACACCTATCTTGAACAGGTAGGACAAAATGCTGCTTACGCACTACCGTGGTCGGCATTCAAGCAATTAATGAACGAGCAGTACCGTCCTAGAAACGAAGTCAATAAACTCAAGGCAGAACTTAGAGAGTTACGAACACAAGGGTTCGACATTACCACATATGAACGAAGATTCACAGAGTTGTGCCTATTGTGTCCGGGAGCATTCGAAGATGAAGAATAGAAGATCGACGCGTTTGTAAAAGGGTTACCAGAATTCAAGAAGATGTGAGTTCACACGAGCCCGCTTCTATACAGAAGGCAAGTCGAATGGCTCATAAACTCATAAATCAGATTGAGGGAAGAATTAAAGAGCAGGCAGCCGAAGAAGCCAACACGAAACAACTCAAGAGGAAGTGGGAGGAAACAGTGACAAGAGTCACCAGTACAACAACAACAACAACAATTACAACCACAATCGCAACAACTATCCCAACAACCGCAACAATAATCGCAACAATAACCGCAATCCTGACAATAACTATAACAAACATCCCAACAACAACAACTACTACAACAATCGTTTCAACAACAATAACAATCCCAACGACAACCTCAATAATAACAACGGCAACAAACACCAAAAACAGCCATGTCATAGGTGTGAAGAAAATCATCAGGGGTTTTGCACGACATTTTGCAACAGGTGTAAAAGAAATGGTCATAGCACGATAAAGTGTGAGGTCTACGGACCAAAGTTTAATAGAACCAAAGGAACAAATAATGTCGGAACAAGTAATGCCGAAACGAATAGTGTCGGAGCAAGTAATACCAACCCTGTTTGTTATAAATGTGGAAAACCGGACCACATTATTAGAAATTTCCCGAATCAGGGGAATACTAATGGGCAGGGCCGTGGAAGAGTTTTCAATATTAATGCGGCAGAAGCACAGGAAGACCCGGAGCTTGTTACGGGTACATTTCTTATTGACGATAAATCTGCTTATGTTTTATTTGATTCGGGTGCAGATAGAAGCTATATGAGTAGAGAATTTTGTGCTAAATTAAGTTGCCCATTGACGCCTTTGAATAATAAATTTTTACTCGAATTAGCAAATGGTAAATTAATTTCAGCAGATAATATATGTCGGGATAGAGAAATTAAACTGGGTGATGAAACATTTAAGATTGATTTAATACCAGTCGAGTTAGGGAGTTTTGATGTAATAATTGGCATGGACTGGTTGAAGAAGGTGAGAGCAGAGGTCGTTTGTTACAAAAACGCGATTCGCATTATGTGTGAAAAAGGAAAACCTTTAATGGTGTACAGAGAAAAGAACAACGCGAAATTAAATCTTATTAGTAGTTTGAAGGCGCAAAAACTAATAAGAAAAGGTTGTTACGTCATTCTAGCACACATCGAGAAAGTTAAACCTGAAGAAAAGAATATCAGTGATGTTCCCGTCGCAAAAGAATTTCCCGATGTATTTTCGAAAGAATTACCGGGATTACTCCCACATCGATCCGTTGAATTTTAAATAGACCTTGTACCAGGAGCTGCACCAAAAGGTCGTGCTCCATACAGACTCGCACTCAGCGAAATGAAAGAATTACAAAGTCAGTTACATGAACTTTTAGAGCGTGGTTTCATTCGACCAAGCACATCACCATGGGGAGCTCCTGTTTTCTTTGTCAAGAAGAAAGATGGTACATTCAGATTGTGTATCGACTACCGAGAGTTGAACAAACTTACCATCAAGAACTGCTACCCACTACCGAGAATCGACGACTTATTTGATCAACTACAAGGCTCATCTATTTATTCGAAGATCAATTTACGTTCTGGACATCATCAAATGCGGGTGGAGGAGGATGATATTCCAAAGAGTGCTTTTAGGACACGTTAAGGTCATTACGAGTTTATGGTTATGCCATTTGGATTGACTAACACTAGCTGTGTTCATGGACCTCATGAACCGAGTGTGTGGGCCATATCTTGACAAGTTTGTCATTTTTTTCATCGATGACATACTTATTTACTCGTAGAATGATCAAGAGCACGAAGAACATTTGAGAAAAGTGCTAGAGTTGCTGAGAAAAGAAAAACTGTACGCTAAGTTTTCAAAGTGTGCATTTTGGTTGGAAGAAGTTCAATTCCTCGGTCATATAGTGAACAAAGAAGGTATTCAGGTGGATCCAGCAAAGATTGAAACCGTTGAAAAGTGGGAAACCCCGAAAACTCCAAAACACATACGCCAATTTTTAGGGCTAGCTGGTTATTACAGGAGATTCATCCAAGATTTTTCTAAAATAGCAAAACCCTTGACTGCGTTAACGCATAAAGGGAAGAAATTTGAATGGAAGGATGAATAAGAGAAAGCATTTCAGTTATTGAAGAAAAAGTTAACTACGGCACCTATATTGTCATTACCTGAAGAGAATGATAAATTTGTGATATATTGTGACGCCTCAAAGCAAGGTCTCGGTTGTGTATTAATGCAATGAACGAAAGTAATTGCTTATGCGTCTAGACAATTGAAGATTCACAAACAGAATTATACGACGCATGATTTGGAATTAGGCGCGGTTGTTTTTGCATTAAAGACTTGGAGGCACTACTTATATGGGGTCAAAAGTATTATATATACCGACCACAAAAGTCTCCAACACATATTTAATCAGAAACAACTGAATATGAGGCAGCGTAGGTGGATTGAATTGTTGAATGATTACGACTTTGAGATTCGTTACCACCCGGAGAAGGCAAATGTGGTAGCCGACGCCTTGAGCAGAAAGGACAGAGAACCCATTCGTGTAAAATCTATAAATATAATGATTCACACTAACCTTACTACTCAAATAAAGGAGGCGCAACAAGGAGTTTTAAAAGTGGGAAACTTAAAGGATGAAATACCCAAAGGAACGGAGAAACATCTTAATATTCGGGAGACGGAACCCGGTATAGGGCTGAAAGAATTTGGGTACCAAAATTTGAAGATATGAGAGAAATGGTACATAGAGAAGCTCATAAAACCAGATACTCAATACATCCTGGAACGGGGAAGATGTACAAGGATCTCAAGAAACATTTTTGGTGGCCAGGTATGAAAGCCGATGTTGCTAAATACGTAGGAGAATGTTTGACGTGTTCTAAGGTCAAAGCTGAGCATCAGAAACCATCAGGTCTAATTCAACAACCCGAAATCCCGGAATGGAAATCGGAAAACATTACCATGGATTTCATCACTAAATTGCCAAGGACTGCAAGTGGTTTTGATACTATTTGGGTAATAGTTGATCGTCTCACCAAATCAGCACACTTCCTGCCAATAAGAGAAGATGATAAGATGGAGAAGTTAGCACGACTGTATTTGAAGGAAGTCGTCTCCAGAAATGGAATACCAATCTTTATTATCTCTGATAGGGATGGCAGATTTATTTCAAGATTATGGCAGACATTACAGCAAGCATTAGGAACTCGTCTAGACATGAGTACTGCCTATCATCCACAAACTGATGGGCAGAGCGAAAGGACGATACAAACGATTGAAGACATGCTACGAGCATATGTTATTGATTTCGGAAATAGTTGGGATCGATATCTACCGTTAGCAGAATTTTCCTACAACAACAGCTACCACTCAAGCATTGAGATGGCACCATTTGAAGCATTTTATGGTAGAAAGTGCAGGTCTTCAATTTTTTGGAGTGAAGTGGGGGATAGACAGATTACGGGTCCGGAGATAATACAAGAAACTACCGAGAAGATCATCCAAATTCAACAACGGTTAAAGACCGCCCAAAGTCGACAAAAGAGCTACGCTAACATTAAAAGAAAAGATATAGAATTTGAAATTGGAGAGATGGTCATGCTTAAAGTTTCACCTTAGAAAGGGTTGTTCCATTTGGTAAACGAGGAAAATTAAATCCAAGGTATATTGGACCATTCAAGATTATTGATCGTGTCGGACCAGTAGCTTACCGACTTGAGTTACCTCAACAACTCGCGGCTGTACATAACACTTTCCACGTCTCGAATTTGAAGAAATGTTTTGCTAAAGAAGATCTCACTATTCCGTTAGACGAAATCCAAATCAACTAAAAACTTCAATTTATCGAAGAATCCGTCGAAATAATGGATCGTGAGGTTAAAAGACTTAAGAAAAACAAAATACCAATTGTTAAAGTTCGATGGAATGCTCATAGAGGAACCGAGTTCACCTGGGAACGAGAAGATCAGATGAAGAAGAAATACCCCCACTTATTTCCAGAAGATACGTCAACACCTCCAACTGCTTAAAATTTCAGGACGAAATTTATTTAACGGGTAGGTACTGTAGTGACCCGAACTTTTCCATGTTTATTTATATTCAATGAAATTGTTATTTACATAATTAAATGTTTCCAACATATTAAGCAATCAAACTTGTTAAGACTTGATTAATTGAAATAGGTTTTATATAGACAATTGACCACCCAAGTTGACCGGTGATTCACGAACGTTAAAACTTGTAAAAACTATATGATGATATATATATATATATATATATATATATATATATATATATATATATATATATATATATATATATATATATATATATAGTTAACATGATATTATGATAAGTAAGTATCTCATTAGGTATTTTAACAATGAGTTATATAAATAAAAGTGAGTTTATTGAATTAAGAAACTCGAAACGATATATATAACGATTATCGTTATAACAACGTTTTACTAAATACATATGAATCACATTAAGATATTGATACACTATGTTTAATCATGATAAATGATAAGTAAACATGTCATTAAGTGTATTAATAATGAACTACATATGTAAAAACAAGACTACTAACTTAATGATTTCGAAACGAGACATATATGTAATGATTATCATTGTAACAACATTTAACTGCATATATATCATACTAAGATATATTAATATATCATAATATCAAGATAATGTAATAATTTAACATCTCTTTAGATATAATAAACAATGGGTTAACAACATTTAACAAGATCGTTAACTTAAAGGTTTCAAAACAACATTTACATGTAACGACTAACGATGACTTAACGACTCAGATAAAATGTATATACATGTAGTGTTTTAATATGTATTCATACACTTTTGAAAGACTTCATGACACTTATCAAAATACTTCTACTTAACAAAAATGCTTACAATTACATCCTCGTTCAGTTTCATCAACAATTCTACTCGTATGCACCCGTATTCGTACTCGTACAATACACAGCTTTTAGATGTATGTACTATTGGTATATTGTAACAACCCGTCCTAATCCTCCTGGACGAAGTCATCAACATCTGGTCCCATTGCGATGAGCGACTTCAAGTAATGTCCTTAAAATGAGCAAATGCACAGCGGAAGACTTAATTCATACCTGAGAATAAACATGCTTAAAAGTGTCAACCAAAAGGTTGGTGAGTTCATAGGTTTGTCATAACAATCATTTCAATATTTTAATAGACCACAAGATTTCATAATCATAAACATAATACACTTGCAAGTGTATGTAAAGCATTCTAAGTGGTTGAGCACTTGGTAACCATACTTAACATTTAATCACGTCGCATATTCCCTTTATTATGAAATCTCGCTACACCATACCAAGTGTAGTCACCGAAACGAAGTACTGTGCAACCGTTGAATACTGGTCATCCAGTCCGATTGGGGTTGTCAGGCCCGATAGATCTATCAACTGGATTCACGTTTACAATACCCATGTAAATAGTAGTTACCAAGCTACAGGGAAATATGCCAGTGGTACAACTCAACGTAGAATATATTTTTAAGTACTTGTGTCTATTTTATAAACATTTATAAAAGCAGCGTATGTATTCTCAGCCCAAAAATATATATTGCAAAAGCAATTAAAAAGGGAGCAAATGAAACTCACCTAATGTATTTTGTAGTAAAATACATATGACATCATTTAACAAGTGTGGGGTTGACCTCGGATTCACGATCCTATATCATTTTATATATATATATATATATATATATATATTAACACACATAATTGTAATCGAACAATTTTATATATATATATATATATATATATATATATATATATATATATATATATATAAGTTTATTAGTTATATCATTTTTACATAAATAACTTACATGTTTTATATACTCGTTTTATATATTTTAATATATTTTAGTTATGGACATTAAATATATTTTTATATAAAGATAATTTATTTGTTAAATTAATAATTGTAATAATACTAGACTAAGGATAATAATAATAATGATAGTAATAATGGTAATAATAAAGATGTTAATTTTTAAAATGATAATTTTAATAATAACTTTAATAGAAATAATAATTTTACTAAAAAAATGCTTCTTTTATTAATAATATAGTTGTGGTAATAATAATAATGATACTAGTAGTAAAAATGATAATAATAGTAATAATAATAATATAGTTGTAAAAATAATTTTTAATAATAACAATACTAATAATGATAACAATAATGTTATTAATAATAGTAATACTTATATAATAATAATAATAATAATAATAATAATAATAATAATAATAATAATAATAATAATAATAATAATAATAATAATAATAATAATAATAATAATAATAATAATAATAATAATAATAATAATAGAATAGCTACCTCAAGGAAAAGCTTACAAAAAGAAATTAAAGTTCCTCCGCCCGGGCTCGAACCCGCGACCTTGTGCTTACACTTCAATAATCTAAACCATTCATCTAACCCTGTTTTTCCCAAATTAACCTTAACCCCAAAAGTATATAACCCTTTAATCGAAGCTTAGCCCAACAGGATAGGTATTTCGGCCCAACAGCGATTTCAGCCCAACTAACATTTAAGGAGATCCAGTAGCCTGCTGTGTAATTAAAAAGAAATATTGTAGCAAGCCTGGATCAAACCTACGCCACTCTCAGTAACACTCACACCTCCTGGCCAACCATGCTAGCGTATCTTTCTGATTGTAATGCAACAAAATTTTATTTAACCCGTTAATAACAATTTCAAGTTTTTTTTCTTCTTCTTAAAAAGAAAAAAACGTTAACAGAAACTAACTGAGAAAAAAATACGGAGCACTAGTAGTCGCGGTTCATCATTATCATCGTTACACCATTCATCATTAACACGTCATCTTCATAATCTAATGGTCATCATTACCTAATATTCATCATAATCTTAAACTCGTGATCATCATCATAATCTTAAACTCGTGATCATCATCTTCATCAACATCGTTTTCACAGGAACCGTTTAACAAAAAAATATATATATATATTTGTAGCAATTATTGGAGGAGGAGTTTCGTGGGTTCTAACCGAAACAGTAGTAATAAAAATGGGTTTGAGAAAAGAAAGAGAGAAGTTAGAGAGATAGAAGGTGGTATTGATCATGGTGAGGTTGTGGTGGTGGCAGGTTTGATGCTCAAAAAGAAAGAAATAAGAAAAGAAGATGGTGGTGACTTGTGGTGATTGTCTCGTGGTGTTGATGGGTGTTGTCGAAGGTAGGTTCAATGATGAAGGTTGTGGACTCACGAAGAGAGAGGGAGGGAAGGTGATGGTGGTAGTAGTGCTCGATAAAGACGGTTTTAAGTTTCAAGGTAGTGATTGGTTTATGATAGTGGCCGGTGGTTCATGGTAGCGTGTGGTTGCTTATGGTGGTCGAAGATGATTAAAACATGAAAGGCTCGAGCAGTGGTTGATAGTTTTTGTTGGTTAATAAATGCAAGATATATATGCATAAATCACACATATATGCATACACACTTATAGTGAGAAATAATAATTAATAATAATATATAGTATTAACAATCAACAACGTGCAGATGAAAAGGAAAATATCTAACTCCTATTTGCCGACAGTTTAACAAGGATGACTATATCGTGTCCATTGCTAAACAGTTGTCGTATAAAAGTGTTCCTAAAAGTCCCAAATTTTTAGATTAAATATATTTAATTATTTCACTCATTACCTATTTGAAACCTGATCAAAAAGGTTCAGTAATTATTTATTTTATGTACCAATTTATATGTACGGAGTACTAAAATTTAAACTAAAAGGATAAAAATATTTTTAACAAATCTAGAATCTTCGTAATCAATTTACACTCCAATTTTTATGTTAATCTTTCATAAACATGTATTATATTTATATTAAAACTAACGAAACGTTAACCGAGTGTCACTGACGATTACTAATTAGGCTCGAGATCAATTACTTTTAATATAGTCTCTTTCTATATGCGAACAGTTTTAACTAGCAAGTTTAACTACTAAAATAAATATATTATATATTTTTAAACAATTAGATTTAATATAATTTGATATATTTACAAGAAACATTTAGCTATACATATATATACATATCTATATATTTATAATAGTAGTTTTCATTACATCGCATATTATTTTACATATTTATTTCCTACAATTAAATCATATATTATATCAAATAATATTTCAAATTATTAATATATATATATACATATATATATATATATATATATATATATATATATATATATATATATATATATATATATATATATATATATATATATATATATATATATATATATATATATATATATATATATATATATTTAAATATATATGTATCTATTTACAAATAGTTGTTCGTGAATCGTCGAGAACAGTCGAAGGTCAATTGAATATATGAAACAGTTCACAATTTTTGAGACTCAATCTAACAGACTTTGCTTATTGTATCAAAGTTATGAAATCGTATCGAGAGTTTGGTTCAAAATTAGTCAAAAATTTTCGGGTCGTTACAGTACCTACCCGTTAAGAAATTTCGTCCCGAAATTTGAGTGAGGTCATCATGGCTAATAATAAAAATGTTTTCATGATGATTATGAGTTAATAATTAAAGTTTTATCACTATTGAGTAATATAGATAAAACGATTCGATTATGTGAAGCGTACGAGTGAAGCTGTCACAAAAGATTGAGATAGAGATTTAACTTTTGACATAGTATAGGTGGATTTTCGGAATTCAAGGAATATAAAGAAAATGTTTTAAGCAGAAAGCGAGTGTAATAGCATGCTTAATTAGCAACTATTGGAATCACGGAAAGAACAGAAATATCAAGAGAATTTATTCGTGATATGTTTAAAGATTAAGTTGAATGGAAGAGTCGTGTAACATGACACATGATGACGTTATGATCTGTGAATCATCACGTTCCATTAGAAACTTAGCATGACTTACTGTAATATAATCACGTTGGCCAGGCGTCATTATATTATACTAACCCATGCTTCAATTCCCAACACTTCTTCATAATTCATTCATAATTTATACTTAGATTTTACAGAAATTTCCCATTTAATGGAATACAGATAGCACGAAGAGGTATATAATTTCGGACAAGAATATTTATGAAAATATCTTCAGAAATATCGAAGATATTTATGATGATATTTTGGAATTTCTAAGTTCGAAGGTTGATGAAGAAAATTTTTCCGCAAGATTTTAACATGACTTTAGAGCAAGATATTCTCTAAAGATGCCATTGAATTCAGAATTACCTGGATTCATGAATATTGGGTTTGGTCCTTGTATTTATCCTTGGTCTCCTTCATGGTGTGCTCAATCCGATTTTCGGTACCAAATTTTCTATCGAGCGTTCCTAACACTTCCTTCTTTATCATCAACTTTTGGCCATTAGACCATCTACAATTTTTCTGTTTCCTCTGCATTTAATGTTACCATATCTGATTCATCGATTATCAATCCGAGGTGGTTTCAAGAGAATTGTGTGTTTTTAGATGATTAAACGCCGCTGGTAGTAAAGTGGAATATAAAATGTTCTCTGGTAACAATAAATGAGCACACAAATATATTAAGATTATATTAAGGTTGTTTCGAACGAAAAATCGAAGTTGACTTGCTGGAGCTGTGATAAAATTGGCAAATTTGAAAAAGAATTTCAAAGTTATTTTCAGTAATAATAACGACAAAGGAGCTAGCACAAATACGTTTTAAACGTTTACTCAGGTTCTGAATGTTTTCAGGTGCATAACTATGTGCATCAATCTTTTCTTCCGTAGATGAAATGCGATTGGTTCATCCTCTCGATGGAGATGTTTTCAAGAATCATGAAAGGTTTGAACGTAGATTCTAATCGTCAAGATACAAATGAGGTTTAAGATGAAATCAAGTGGCAAACTTGAAGAATTATTTAGTTTCATATGTTATAATCAATATTTTAATTCATTTTAATTGTCGAATGTTATTAGTCTACAGTGGATAGTCCACAGTTAACAGTCCAATAATTCATATATAGTTTAATATATAATATTCGAATTAATTAATACATATCGTGACCCGTGTACATGTCTCAGACTCGATCACAACTCAAACTATATATATTATTGTAGAATCAACATCAACCCTGTATAGCTAACTCCCGCATTACTGCATATAGAGTGTCTATGGTTATTCCAAATAATATATATAGACGCGTCGATATGATATGTCAAAACCTTGTATACGTGTCCCGATATTTAAAGTGCGTAAAATAAATAACAGAAATTAAATGACGATAAATAAAATTGCGAGAATGTAAATTGCGATAATTAAATTGCGATAAATAAAATGTAATCAGTTAGTTAGGAACAGTTAGCTGGAACAGTTAGCGTGGATTCTTAACAAAATTTCAATTAGTTAATTTGTTTGTTTCTATCAAATTTTATTTTATCCAATATTTTCTTCATTATGCCACTTGTTGGATTCTGTTAGGTCAAAATCCAATTATGAAATTGAATAAAAATGGTTATTCTGTGGTGAACAGATACGCATATCGGTGATTGCAGGTAGGATAGTAAATGACTGTTGAATCAGATTGGAAGAATGTATAGTGTAACTTATTAATGTGAAATAAAAATATTCCTCGGGTATTACCTACCCGTTAAAATATTTTTACCATTAACAGTTTGTACAAAAAAAAATTTAATTACAATCCTTATGAAAATATACTTACATATATATTTTCTTCAGATGTAATATAAATTTAATGAGTTGATATGATATTAATCTCATTTAATTTACCGTTAGAACGAGAATATATAATCTCTTTAAAGATTACATAATCGTCATGTCGAACAAAGGTAATTGATGTAGAACGATTCGTAGAATGATGATTATACTCGAGGTACAGAATGAGATGGTTAGGCATGGATTGTTGAAACTTGGGTTATTGGTGGTACTGGTACTGTTGGTGCTGAAGCTGGTGATGTTACTGGTGTTGGTGATACTGCTGGTGCTTGCAAATTGTGTACCGTGATCTCTAAAGTTAATACTCGAGCTCGGAGTTCTCTAACTTCTTCTACTAACCCTGGTTGGTTATCAGTATGAGGTAAAGGTCTGATATCTTCTCTAGATTCGTTAATGGTAGTCTCAAGACGAAAAATTCTGGCAAAAAGGGTATAAACGATGTTGCGAATGGGTTCGCCGGTTAGCGGGTCAAGTACTCCAAGGTTAGGTGGTAGATTCGATTCATGATATGGAGTACCTTCTTCCCTTCTCCATAGGGTGAGTATGTCGCCAACCCACCCCCATTTTCTCCAGTAATCACGGTAGTTGATTGGTTGGTGTGCTCCTGTCACGCTGTCTTCAGAGTCAGAGGAACTTGGTCGATTCGTAGAGGCCATCTTACGCGATCTCAGAAAAGATTTTTGGGATGAAGAGTTTAGTGACAGCAATTGATGGTTGGATGGTATTCTCAATGCATCATATGCATAGATATATATAGTACCAGATTCCCCTAAATTACGGAGAAATTTACGGAAGATATCAGACAAAGTCTATCGTAATAGATACGCTAAGATATAATTTAGCAGATATGCTAAGATATGAGTTTTGTCTATACACTAATTATGCAGTCAATGCAGTAAGATGTGTCTAGACTAAGAATAATGAGCAGGTAATTTCCTAAAGATGATAAGCAGATGATTTCTGACAAAAATGATAAGCAAAACTTTTAACATGCAGACACGGTCGAAGTCCAGATCCACTAATGAATCTAAACAACTATCAGTTAGACACATTAATGTAAGACCTGTTTCGCTAAGACCACTGCTCTGATACCACCTGTAATGACCCGTCCTAATCCTCCTGGACGAAGTCATCAACATCTGGTCCCATTGCGATGATCGACTCCAAGTAATGTCATTAAAATGAGCAAATGCACAGCGGAAGACTTAATTCATACCTGAGAATAAACATGCTTAAAAGTGTCAACCAAAAGGTTGGTGAGTTCATAGGTTTGTCATAACAATCATTTCAATATTTTAATAGACCACAAGATTTCATAGTCATAAACATAATACACTCGCAAGTGTATGTAAAGCATTCTAAGTGGTTGAGCACTTGGTAACCATACTTAACATTTAATCACGTCGCATATTCCCTTTATATGAAATCTCGCTACACCGTACCAAGTGTAGTCACCGAAACGAAGTACTGTTCAACCGTTGAATACTGTTCGTCCAGTCCGGTTGGGGTTGTCAGGCCCGATAGATCTATCAACAGGATTCGCGTTTACAATACCCATGTAAATAGTAGTTACCAAGCTACATGGAAATATGCCAGTGGTACAACTCAATGTAGAATATATTTTTAAGTACTTGTGTCTATTTTGTAAACATTTATAAAAGCAGCGCATGTATTCTCAGCCCAAAAATATATATTGCAAAAGCAATTAAAAAGGGAGCAAATAAAACTCACCTAATGTATTTTGTAGTAAAATACATATGACGTCATTTAACAAGTGTGGGGTTGACCTCGGATTCACGAACCTATATCATTTTATATATATATATATATATATATATATATATATATATATATATATATATATATATATTAACACACATAATTGTAATCGAACAATTATATATATATATATATATATATATATATATATATATATATATATATATATATATATATATATATATATATATATATATATATATATATATATATATATATAAGTTTATTAGTTATATCATTTTTACATAAATAACTTACATGTTTTATATATTTTAATATATTTTAGTTATGGGCATTAAATATATTTTTATATAAAGATAATTTATTTGTTATATTAATAATTGTAATAATACTAGACTAAGGATAATAATAATAATGATAGTAATAATGGTAATAATAAAGATGTTAATTTTTAAAATGATAATTTTAATAATAACTTTAATAGAAATAATAATTTTACTAAAAAAATGCTTCTTTTATTAATAATATAGTTGTGGTAATAATAATAATGATACTAGTAGTAAAAATGATAATAATAATAATAATAATAATAATATAGTTGTAAAAATAATTTTTAATAATAACAATACTAATAATGATAACAATAATGTTATTAATAATAGTAATACTTATATAATAATAATAATAATAATAATAATAATAATAATAATAATAATAATAATAATAATAATAATAATAATAATAATAATAATAATAATAATAATAATAATAATAATAATAATAATAATAATAGAATAGTTACCTCAAGGAAAAGCTTACAAAAAGAAATTAAAGTTCCTCCGCCCGGGCTCGAACCCGCGACCATGTGCTTACACTTCAATAATCTAAACCATTCATCTAACCCTGTTTTTCCCAAATTAACCTTAACCCCAAAAGTATATAACCCTTTAATCGAAGCTTAGCCCAACAGGATAGGTATTTCCGCCCAACAGCGATTTCAGCCCAACTAACATTTAAGGAGATCCAGTAGCCTGCTGTGTAATTAAAAAGAAATATTGTAGCAAGCCTGGATCAAACCTGCGCCACTCTCAGTAACAGTCACACCTCCTGGCCAACCAAGCTAGCGTATCTTTCTGATTGTAATGCAACAAAATTTTATTTAACCCGTTAATAACAATTTCAAGTTTTTTTTCTTCTTCTTAAAAAGAAAAAAACGTTAACAGAAACTAACTGAGAAAAAAATACGGAGCACTAGTAATCGCGGTTCATCATTATCATCGTTACACCATTCATCATTAACACGTCATCTTCATAATCTAATGGTCATCATTACCTAATCATCATCATAATCTTAAACTCGTGATCATCATCATAATCTTAAACTCGTGATCATCATCTTCATCAACATCGTTTTCACAGGAACCGTTTAACAAAAAAATATATATATATATTTGTAGCAATTATTGGAGGAGGAGTTTCGTGGGTTCTAACCGAAACAGTAGCAATAAAAATGGGTTTGAGAAAAGAAAGAGAGAAGTTAGAGAGATAGAAGGTGGTATTGATCATGGTGAGGTTGTGGTGGTGGCAGGTTTGATGCTCAAAAAGAAAGAAATAAGAAAAGAAGATGGTGGTGACTTGTGGTGATTGTCTCATGGTGTTGATGGGTGTTGTCGAAGGTGGGTTCAATGATGAAGGTTGTGGACTCACGAAGAGAGAGGGAGGGAAGGTGATGGTGGTAGTAGTGCTCGATAAAGACGGTTTTAAGTTTCAAGGTAGTGATTGGTTTATGATAGTGGTCGGTGGTTCATGGTAGCGTGTGGTTGCTTATGGTGGTCGAAGATGATTAAAACATGAAAGGCTCGAGCAGTGGTTGATAGTTTTTGTTGGTTAATAAATGCAAGATATATATGCATAAATCACACATATATGCATACACGCTTATAGTGACAAATAATAATTAATAATAATATATAGTATTAACAATCAACAACGTGCAGATGAAAAGGAAAATATCTAACTCCTATTTGCCGACAGTTTAACAAGGATGACTATATCGTGTCCATTGCTAAACAGTTGTCGTATAAAAGTGTTCCTAAAAGTCCCAAATTTTTAGATTAAATATATTTAATTATTTCACTCATTACCTATTTGAAACCTGATCAAAAAGGTTCAGTAATTATTTATTTTATGTACCAATTTATATGTACGGAGTACTAAAATTTAAACTAAAAGGATAAAAATATTTTTAACAAATCTAGAATCTTCGTAATCAATTTACACTCCAATTTTTATGTTAATGTTTCATAAACATGTATTATATTTATATTAAAACTAATGAAACGTCAACCGAGTGTCACTGACGATTACTAATTAGGCTCGAGATCAATTACTTTTAATATAGTCTCTTTCTATATGCGAACAGTTTTAACTAGCAAGTTTTAACTACTAAAATAAATATATTATATATTTTTAAACAATTAGATTTAATATAATTTGATATATTTACAAGAAACATTTAGCTATACATATATATACATATCTATATATTTATAATAGTAGTTTTCATTACATCGCATATTATTTTACATATTTATTTCCTACAATTAAATCATATATTATATCAAATAATATTTCAAATTATTAATATATATATATATATATATATATATATATATATATATATATATATATATATATATATATATATATATATATATATATATATATATATATATATATATATATATATATATATATATATATATATATATATATATTTAAATATATATGTATCTATTTACAAATAGTTGTTCGTGAATCGTCGAGAACAGTCGAAGGTCAATTGAATATATGAAACAGTTCACAATTTTTGAGACTCAATCTAACAGACTTTGCTTATTGTGTCAAAGTTATGAAATCGTATTGAGAGTTTGGTTCAAAATTAGTCAAAATTTTCCGGGTCGTTACATATATACACTCCAATGATCAGCTTTTAGTAGCCCATGTGAGTTACCTAACACATGTGAGAACCATCATTTGGCAACTAGCATGAAATATCTCATAAAATTACAAAAATATTAGTAATATTCATGACTTATTTACATGTAAACTAAATTACATATCCTTTATATCTAATCCATATACCAACGACCAAAAACATCTACAAACACTTTCATTCTTCAATTTTCTTCATCTAATTGATCTCTCTCAAGTTTTATCTTCAAGTTCTAAGTGTTCTTCATAAATTCTATAAGTTCTAGTTTCATAAAATCAAGAATACTTCCAAGTTTGCTAGCTTACTTCCAATCTTGTAAAGTGATCATCCAACCTCAAGAAATCTTTCTTATTTACAGTAAGATATCTTTCTAATACAAGTTAATACTCATATTCAAACTTTAGTTCAATTTCTATAACTATAACAATCTTATTTCGAGTGATGATCTTACTTGAACTAGTTTTCGTGTCATGATTCTGCTTCAAGAACTTTCAAGCCATCCAAGGATCCTTTGAAGCTAGATCTATTTATCTCTTTTCCAGTAGGTTTATCCACAAAACTTGAGGAAGTAACGATGTTCATAACATCATTCGATTCATATATATAAAGCTATCTTATTCGAAGTTTTAAACTTGAAATCACTAGAACATAGTTTAGTTAATTCTAAACTTGTTCGCAAACAAAAGTTAATCCTTCTAACTTGACTTTTAAAATTAACTAAACACATTTCCTATATCTATATAATATGCTGACTTAATGATTTAAAACCTGGAAACACGAAAAACACCGTAAAACCGGACATACGCCGTTATAGTAACACCGCGGGCTGTTTTGTGTTTGATAATTAAAAACTATGATAAACTTTGATTTAAAAGTTGTTATTCTGGGAAAATGATTTTTCTTATGAACATGAAACTATATCCAAAAGTCATGGTTAAACTCAAAGTGGAAGTATGTTTTTCAGAATGGTCATCAAGGCGTCGTTCTTTCGACTGAAATGACTACCTCTTACAAAAACGACTTGTAA
Organism: Rutidosis leptorrhynchoides; assembly: GCF_046630445.1. Taxonomy (NCBI): domain Eukaryota; kingdom Viridiplantae; phylum Streptophyta; class Magnoliopsida; order Asterales; family Asteraceae; genus Rutidosis; species Rutidosis leptorrhynchoides. Next base: position 274,111,589 of record NC_092338.1, on the reverse strand, counting down.
CTTATATTTCTGACTATAAACCTATACTTTTTCTGTTTTGATTCATAAAATAGAGTTCAATATGAAACCATACCAATTTGATTCACTGAAAACGGATTTAAAACAAAGAAGTTATGAGTAAAACAAGATTGGATATTTTTTGATTGTTGTAGCTACGGGAAATATTATAACAATTCTATACAAATCATATCCTAGCTAACTTATATTGTATTATACATGTATTCTAATATATTATGTAATCTTGGGATACCATAGACACGTATGCAAACGTTTTGACATATCATATCGACCCATGTATATATATTATTTGGAACAACCATAGACACTCTATATGCAGTAATGTAGGAGTTAGCTATACAGGGTTGAGGTTGATTCCAAAAATATATATACTTTGAGTTGTGATCTAGCCTGAGACGTGTATACATTGGGTCGTGGATTGATTCAAGATAATATATATCGATTTATTTCTGTACATCTAATTGTGGACAACTAGTTGTAGGTTACTAACGAGGACAGCTGACTTAATAAACTTAAAACATTAAAATGTATTAAAAATGTTGTAAATATATTTTGAAAATACTTTGATATATATGTACATATTTGTTATAGGTTCGTGAATCGACCAGTGGCCAAGTCTTACTTTCCGACGCAGTAAAAATCTGTGAAAGTGAGTTATAGTCCCACTTTTAAAATATAATATTTTGGGATGAGAATACATGCAGTTTTATAAATGTTTTACGAAATAGACACAAGTAAATGAAACTACATTATATGGGTGAATGATCGAAGCCGAATATGCCCATTTTTCTTGGTAACCTAAGAATTAGTAAACCGATCTACTAATTGACGCGAATCCTAAAGATAGATCTATTGGGCCTAACGAACCTCATCCAAAGTACTGGATGCTTTAGTACTTCGATGTTGTTTTTATCATGTCCGAAGGATTTCCCGGAATGATAGGGAATATTCTTATATGCATCTTGTTAATGTCGGTTACCAGGTGTTCACCATATGAATGATTTTTATCTCTATGTATGGGATGTATATTGAAATATGAAATCTTGTGGTCTATTATTATAATTTGATAATATATAGGTTAAACCTATAACTCACCAACATTTTTGTTGACGTTTTAAGCATGTTTATTCTCAGGAGATTATTAAGAGCTTCCGCTGTTGCATACTAAAATAAGGACAAGATTTGAAGTCCATGCTTGTATGATATTATGTAAAAACTGCATTCAAGAAACTTATTTTTGATGTAATATATTCTTATTGTAAACTATTATGTAATGGTCGTGTGTAAACGGTATATTTTAGATTATCATTATTTGATAATCTACGTAATGCTTTTAAACCATTATAGATACAATAAAGGTTATGGTTGTTTTAAAAATGAATGCAGTCTTTGAAAAACGTCTCATATAGAGGTCAAAACCTCGCGATAAAATCAATTAATATGGAACGTTTATAATCAATATGAACGGGACATTTCATCATCACCCCTAGATCATCCTTCTCGTCATCTTACTCAAATCAAGATCATCCAACGTATCATTGAATTTAAATATTTCTTTTCCTCAATTTAAATTAACGATAATATCATTAATTGGACTTTTTGACTAGTGAGGTCTTGTCACAGCAACTTTAAGGGACAAGTTTTTTTTAATAAGCAAACTAAAAAAACAAACCGACCCCATGTGGATATGACAAATACGTGGATGCATCTTGTTACCTTCTTTGCATTTTAGATTTCAACAAAAATGGAACAAAGTAAAATTAAATGGCAATAGAAGTTTCTGTGATCGACAATAGAAAAATATATGTATGTTCAGCGGTAAACGAGTAGAAACAGTAGAAGGAAAACAGAAAGATGGTATGGCGATATTGGTTGATCTTGGTGACGGGTTGAACAAATGCTTATGTATATAGCAGCAGAAATTTTGCTGCAGAAACGAATAGGAGAGAAAAAAATAGAAGGTGGCGGTCGTTGAGGATGAAACAGAAATTGAAATGGATTTCGAACAGCTGCAACAACAATAAAAAAATGTGCTCTTGTGATGGGTTTTATCGGGTAGGAACAATAAGGAATGAGTTAGTTTGGTAGCGAGGACAACCGATGTAAAACAGGAACAAAACAAAACAATAGTAGTAGCCGGGATGAAAGTGATGGTATTCGGTTTGGATTTAAACACGAAATATAACAGAAATTGTTTTGGGTTCTTGTTGGGTTAAGGGTGATAGTAATGAAGTGGGGTTTGTTAAGATGGTGAGGTTGACAATTTATATGGTAGTCGAGTTGTGTTGATCGAATAGTAGGAATGAAGGAAGGTGAGTTTGGGTTAGTATGTGTGTGTGTTGTGATGTCTGTGTTAAATTGAACCATAGCTATCAACATAAATGATTCTGGTGGTTTTGTTTCAATCAAAATTTAGAAAGTAGGAATAAGAGGATTAGAGGATGGTAGTGGTGAAAACATGACAATGATGATGACGATCTTCGAAGTAGCAAATGGGATGAAGTAGTGTTGGCCCCAAGTTATGCGATGATGTTAAAGGAAATATGATAGCTTGCAAACTGTAATATGCAAATGGGTATGTTGGTTGTGAGATGTTCTTGGACATAAAAGAAAGAAAGAAAATTATATCTCGATGGTTTTCATGGTGGTGTTTGATCTCGGTTAGTAAGCTATAACAATGAAGGTGAGTTCATGATTTGAAGAGGGTGTGTGTGTTGGATTTGTAGTGTGTCCAAGCATGTATATATTCATATAGGCATGTATATAGATGCCAAAGTGATGGTAACATAAGTCATGCAGTAATAGACAAAGAAAATCGAACAGTATGCAAGTAATTACTTTCCTTACATGCATGTATGTGAATAAACTAATCTCTAGTGGAAATTAGTGGGTTAGATATTATAATTATAATTGTAATTCTATATTACTAAATGTGAAAAGAAACGTTCAAGAAAGATAGTTCAGCAGTCTGAATTTTAACTCATTCTACCGACAGTTTTAACGGACTGTGTATCGTACGAAATCTGTGGCGGATAAAAGTGTTCATAAAAATCCCATATTTTTAAATTAACTATATTTATTTATTTTGGTCATTATGGTATAAAATTCGATCATTAATTTATTAAATAAAAATTACATCAACTGTCCCTCTCATTTATGAGTGAAATATAAAACAAATGTTAAAACTTAACAAATAGTTCCTAAATATATTTTTAATAAGCCTAAAATTTATAGAACTCATTTTCGTATCACCGTTTATTTTAAAATTACATAAGTTTGAATTTAACTTGCTTAATATTAATCGAAACATCAAACGAGTATTACAATCATTTAATATTTATTTTTAATATACTTTATTTATATATAGAGATATATTTTACACAATAATTATTAATAATATCCTATTTTTATTTTATTAATTTTTAATAACAACAACATATAATACTTCAAATTATATTTCGAATTATAATTTATATATACATACACACATATCTATTTACAATTAATTGTTCGTGAATCGTCGAGAGTAGTCGAAGGTCAATTGAATATATGAACATCGTTCCAAAATTTTCTAGACTCAACATTACATACTTTGCTTATCGTATCGAAATCATATAAAGATTAAGTTTAAATTTGGTCAAAAATTTCCGGGTCGTCACAGTACCTACCCGTTAAAGAAATTTCGTCCCGAAATTTGATTGGGATGGTCATGGTTGACAATAAGTATGTTTTCATGACGCATACGAGCTGAGAATTAGAGTTTCATTATAAGCGAGTAATATGGATAAAACCATTCATTTATGTGAAGAGTACAAGTGAAGGTATCACAAAAGAGTGAAATGAGAAAATAGAGTTTAGTCATATCTTTTGACGTAGATAGGGTTGATTTCCGGAGTTCAAGGGATTTGGAGAAAATCTTCGTAATCTAAAAGGTTTGATTCTTCAGTGAATAAGGAAATTGAGATCTCTATAATTGAATACGGTGATCTGCCTTAATTACTCTGTCCGATAGTTCCATTATAAATTAAACTTTTTACGTTCCCTTATCTTCATCACTCCTATACTTTTCTTTCCTCGATTTTGAGTACAACAAGTAATGATCCAGGATTCGTAGATATGAGCTTTGGAATGAACATAACTAATGTTCTAAGAGAGATTGTAATGGCACGATCTTGATTGGTTAACTTACCAGAATTCAAGAGAAAGGATAGAATTATCAGGAAGATATATTCTTAATATGTTTAGAGATTAGGTAGAATGTAAGAGTCGTGTACATGGCACATAATTTTGTTAGGGTCTGTGAATCATCATGTTTCATTAGAAAATCAGCATGACTTACTGTAATATAATCACGTTGATCAAGTGTCATTATATTATACTAACTCATTCATCAGTAATATAATCACGTTGATCAAGTGTCATTATATTATACTAACTCATTCATCAGTTTCCAACACTACTTCAAAAACATTCATAATTTAAACTTGAATTTTTTTATTTTTTAGAAATTTAGAAACTAAAACAGTTTCTTTTATGATGTAACACAGATAACGCGAAGAGATAAATGATTTCAGATAAGAATAGTTATGAAAATATCTTCAGAAATATCGAGGATATTTATAGTGAAAGATACGATGATATCTTAGAATTCCTAATATCTATGGATGATGATGAAGATTGTCAGTAAAAGTGTAGAGTCAGGAGCAAGGTATTCGTTAATGACTTCAGTAGATACTGAATCATTTAGATTCTTTGAAGGAAGCCTTAGTCTTTGTGATTTGTCGACAGCCTCCTTCATGGTTTGCTCAATCCGTTTTCCAGTTCCAACTTTTTTGAGCTTTGAAAACATACTATTCTTTATCACCACTTTCGACTGTTAAGGTCATTTACAGTTTTTGTTACTTCATTCAACTTTTTCAATATTTCGAGTATTGATTCGTAGACTGGGTGCTTTTCAGAATTTCAGAATGGAAGATCATAACTCTAAGAGATAAATGTTATATATACACATATAACTATTGAAGTAGAAACGATGCGAGATTCAAAATTGATGATTGATGCTTCTCGGTAGTTGGTATGACAGTTATCGTTACAGGGTATAGTTGAATACATGATGGGGTTTCAATGAATAAATATAGTGATTTTTCTGAGATATTTAAGTCAAAAAGTAATGAAGTTGCTGGTAAGTTTACTGCTAATGTGGTGTGGTATAAACGGTTCCCCGGTATCAATGACGAAAGGCAACTTATATATCAAAGTTATAATAAGATTTATTCGAATGAAAAGTCAAAATTGATTTGCTGAAGCTGTGACAAAATTGGCTAATTTGGAAAGGGATTACCAAGTTATTTTCAAAAATAACAACGCCAAAGGAGCTAGCACAGATACGTGTTTAAACGCTTATTCAGGTTCCGAGTGTTTTTCAGGTGCATAATTATATGCATAAATCTTTCCTTCCGTAGATGAAGTGCGGTTGGTTCATCCTCTCCATTGAGGTGTTTTCAAGAATCATGAAAGGTTTAAACGCAGATTGTAGTCGTCAAGATACAAACGAGGTTTAAGATGAAATCAAGTGGCAACTTGAAGGAATGTTTAATTTCATATGTTATAATCAATATTTTAATTCCATTTAATCGTCCAATATTAGTAGTCTACAGTTAATAGTTCAATGATTCATATATAGTTTAATATATAATATTTAAATTAATTAATACGTGTCGTGACCCATTATATACAAGTCTCAGACTCGATCATAACTCAAAGTATATATATTATTTGAGAATCAACCTCAACCCGGTATAGCTAACTCGATCATTATCGCTTATAGAGTGTCTATGGTTATTCCAAATAATATATACAGATGCGTCGATATGATATGTCAAAACATTGTATATGTGTCCCAATGATATTTAAAGTGCGTAAAGTAAATAACAAAAATTAAATGACGATAAATAAAATTGCGAGAAGTAAATTGCGATGAAATAAATTGCGATAATTAAATATAATAAGGAATTAACAGTTTGCTAGAACAGTTAGCTAGGATTTTGTTAGCGTGGATTCTTAACAAAATTTCTCATAGTTAATTTGTTTGTTTCTAACAAATTTTATTTTTGTCCAATTTTTCTTCATTATGCCACTTGTTGGATTCTGGTAAGTCAAAATCCAAATATGAAATTGAATGAAAATGGTTATTTTGTGGTGAACGGATTTGTATATCTTGTGGGTGTAAGTAGGATAGTAAATGACTGTTGAATCAGATTCGAAGGATGTACAGTGTAACTTATTAATGTGAAATCTAAATATTCCTCGGGTATTACCTACCCGTTAAAATATTTTCACCATTAACAGTTTGTACGAAAGAATTTTTAATTACAATCTTTATGAAAATATACTTACATATATATTTTCTTCAGATGTAATCATGAATTTAATGAGTTAATATGATATTAATCTCATTTGATTTACTGTTAGCCAAGAATATATAATCTCTAAAACATTAGAGATTACATAATCGTCATGCAGAACGAAGATAAATGATGTAGAACGTCATGTAGATCGTTGATTATGCTTGAGGTATAGATTGTGATGTTGAGGCGTGTGATGTGGATGTTGTTGTTGGTGGTACTGGTGTTGCCGGTGCTGTTGCTGAAGCTGGTACATTTTGCACCATATTCTCCAAATTGATTACTCGAGTGCGAAGTTCGTTGACTTCTTATATTATTCCGGGATGATTGTCAGTCAGAACAAGCGAATGAATAAGGTTTAGAATTGTGGATAGAATATAATCGTGACGAGGTATTCGGGAAATGAGGGTGAAAATGGTGTTTCAGACTGGTTCGCCGGTAAGTGCTTCAGGTTCATCGCCAAGAGGTGAATTCGGTTGGTGGAAAGGATTGCCTTACGAACCCATCAGATGAATTGGGTATGGCTGATTTGGTTGATTCATTCCATTCACACTGCTTTCGGAGCTTGAGTGAGATTCCATATCGGAATTCGAGGGACTTGAACTAATGACGAATTCCATTTCGTACAATTGAGTAAAGGGTTTTTCGGTATGAAATGATTTTCGGATGTCGGATGATATTCTAATTACATAGAATATCTATATATATAGAACAAAAGATTTCGTAGATTACGGAGAAATTTACGGAATATGTCAGGAAAAGATTACAGTAACAGATACGCTAAGATATGAATTTTGTCTATACACTATTCATGCAATCAATGCAGTAAGATGTGTCTAGACTAAGAATGATAAACAGGCAATTTTCTAAGGATGATAAGTAGATGCTTTTCGACTAGAAATGATAAGCAAAACTTTTGACATGCAGACAAGGTCGAAGTCCAGACTCATTAATGCATCTAAACAACTATCAGTTAGACACACTAATGCAAGACCTGGTTCGCTAAGACCACCGCTCTGATACCAACTGAAATGCCCCGTTCATATCGATTATAAATGATTCACAATAGTTAATTACATCGCGAGGTATTTGACCTCTATATGATACATTTTACAAACATTTCATTTGTTTTTAAGACAAACTTTCTTTACATCAAAAGTTGACGGCATGCATACCATTTCATAACATATCCAACTATAAATGACTTAATAATATTCTTGATGAACTCAACGACTCGAATGCAACGTCTTTTAAAATATGTCATGAATGACTCCAAGTAATATGTCTAAAATGAGCAAATGCACAGCGGAAGATTTCTTTCATACCTGAGAATAAACATGCTTTAAAGTGTCAACCAAAAGGTTGGTGAGTTCATTAGTTTATCGTAATCATTCATTTCCATCATTTTAATAGACCACAAGATTTCAGATATTCAATTGTACACTGATATCGGCTAAAAAGTTACGTTTTCACCCCGATATTAAGGCCCAAAAACAAGAAATATATACCCACTTCGTCAGTTAGAATTGAAGAACAAGTAATTACGAAGGCGGTGCAAAAAGAATCAAGAGAATCGGAGCTAGAACGAAGATTCTAGAGCAAAAATGATGAAAGACAGGAAATCAAGTTACAATCCAGGAAATCAAGACTGACCAGCACCAGAAACGGCCTGCCATACGGCCTGCCAGTATGGAGTACGGCCTTCCAAACGACCCAGCAAACGGCCCCAAGAAACGGGCTGCCAGCCAAACGGGTTGCCAAATACGGTCCACCAAACGGGCTGCCAAACGGCCTACCAGCCATATTTTGGCAAAATCCTAGTCTATTTAAAGGGTCTTTGTCATTCACTTCAACACACACTTCAATTCACTTCTTTCTCTCTCTTGTACAATACTAGTCATACTCTCAGGGCCTTCGACTCCGTGCGGGAAACCTAGTACCCGGAGAAGAACGTTGAAGATTGTATTAGGAGCGGTCTGGAGTCTTGAAGTTGTCACTTTTGTATTCAGAACTCATTTAATCTACTGGTACTTCTATCCTTTATCTTATATAATGTTTTATGATATTGCCATGATTAGCGAGTAGTTATCTTTAGTGTTTACTATGATGTAAGCAGTTATAATGCCGAAATAATATTATGGTCTGTGTATGCTGTTGAAATGCTTTTCGATTATGCTTTAAACTCAATAGCTTTTCCAACTAATAGAACGTAGTTACAGGCTCTGTTATTGGGAAGTCGCGAACCCGGATTCAGAGTACACTATCTGGGTCACCCCTTGGTAAGAGAAGTCTATCGGATACAACGTAAGATCGACCGAGGCACACCAGTTGTAGTAAGTCTATCGAGCTTTGGATTCCGACTGAGGACTCTTTCGTAGTGAAACATATGACTAGACCCTTCGTACATTTTCGGTCCTAGACCATGCTAGTGTAGTCTCCAAGCATATAAACTTCATACGTGCACGCTGAAGCACAGCGGTTGTTGTAAGCTGTACCTCTGCTAAGTAAGGCCATAGAACTCGGTTAGTGTTGACCAGTACACTGCACCATAACGCGGTATCAAGCATTGCACCCCGCTTGAGGGATTCTTAGTTAATTAAGGAACTGTTTGTTTAGACACATAAAGGATTGGACCGTTAGGATAATCGAACGTGTTCACGGAAGTCAGCTTGACTTGGCCATGGTGTTCTTTATGGTTGAACTCTTTTTAAGGGCCTAACTATCTTTTACCAATCATTAACGAAAGCATTGAAATGCATCACGTCTCTCGGATATGGTAAACCATGTATTCTATTATGCTTAAGAAAGTTTAGACCATTTCGGAATGTTAATACGTCACCCAACCGAGTCGCTCAATCGGATGAGCCGTCTGAACGTGTATGCCTGTAGTCAGACTACACGGGCGTCGGGGGTAAGGGACATTCCTGTCTATTCAGAATCTTCAAGCCTAACGCAGTACCCAGTGACATGTCTTAGGACAGGGGCGTTTAGGACTAGTGTAATGAATACAGGGCCTCTGCCTATTCATGAGCCAGCATTCCATAATCTCGGCAGAATAACTAATGAAGTCATAGTATGCACTCACTTTAACCTTATCTGAATTACAAATTTTATCGCATTTACTTTATCTGTCTTATAAATTAGAAAATCCCAAAAATAAATATTCACTACTCCCTAACTATCTTAGGCTTAAATATAAGTTCGATTCTACTGATATCTCAAAAATACGACTCTAGATCATACTTCCCTTACTTATATGGAGTAGTAAGATTTAGGCCCTGCTAAATATAAATTTAAAACAGTACCTTTCTCCCACGAGTGGCTGATCTTGGTGAGCCGCGGCCTGACGACACCGCGCAAATAAAAAAACTGTCTGTTTCGGCCATATCACGGGAGGATACTAAGTTTTTGGCGCCGCTGTCGGGAAACTGGTATCAGGTAATACTACTCTCTATCAAACTTATTCACAAGCATTTAGTGGTGTCTAAGAAAGAAAATTATACACGGACTTGGTTATTGGATTTTCCGAACAGTCGCCAATTATATTGAGACCAAAAGGATCCTGCCTCTCCGTAGTCGGCCTGGCCACTTGGTTTATTGAGTAGTTCGTGCGGAGCTCTGTTACCGAAATACCAGGGAATAGGTAGCCAGAACCAAAAACATATTCCACCGTAGGATAGTTAGTTAATTAAATTAGATTACATTATTTTACCTTAGATTACCTTAGATTAAAATTAGATTAAATTAGATTACCTTAGAATTAGATTACCCTAGATTAGATTACTTTAGATTAGTTTAGCATATTATAATTTAGTTTATTTGCGAAAAATTAAAAAAAAAAAAAGGCATACCTAGTGTATGACCCAAACCCGATCTAGAATAGGGCCGTTGTTATTCGTACCTGATCCAGACGTAATAATCTCTAAAGCACGCAAGGAAGCATGAATCAGAAATCAAATGACGTTACGCGTTACTTTAGCAGAAAATACCAAACCCTCGATTGAAGGTCGAGGAGGACCAATCAGATTTCCAGAGATTCAAGGACACTCGTTCGAGTTAAAACATCACATCATCCAGCTCATTCAGAATAGCTGTCAGTTTCATGGATTACCGAATGACGAATTTAATTCTCACCTTGATAAATTCATATCTCTTTCGAACTCCTACAAACAGCCAGGGATAGGACAAACTTGGTTCGAAGGACTGAAAAAGATTCCATCACGTCATGGACTTAGATGGCTACTAAATTCCTAACCATATATTTCCCTCCTTCTAAACAAACCAAACTGAAGAATGACATCATTAACTTCAAACAAAGTTACGATGAATCTCTTTACACTGCATGGGAGCGATTCAAAACCCTGCTGAAGAAATGCCCTAATCACCAGCTAGAACGGTCAGCCCAAATCTGTACCTTCTATAATGGTCTTACGGTAAATCATAGGACGACGATTGATGCAGCAGCTCAAGGGAATCTGATGAACCAAATCGCAGACGAAGCATGGGAATTGCTCGAGAACATGATAATGCATCATCATGACTGGAACAGTGGTGAAACAGCTTCATCATCTGCCCCACTCTCTGCACTTAACAATCAAACGGAGGCCATCAAATCCCTCATGGATAAGATGGAATCTCTTGCTAAACAACTCGGAGAACTGAAGACGCAGCTGCAGCAGGTTAACCAAGCTCAAGCTTGTGTTAATTGTACCAACCCGCAACCTACTGAAGAATATCAAGTTGAGTACGAAAACCCTGACGGTTCAGTCAGTTACGTCCAATACCCAGCTCATCCACCAAATCCCGGATTGAATCAACCACCTAGGGTTAATCAATTTCAACGAAGCAATCAACCTTTTCGCTATCGCTATCCATCTTATCCAGCCCAACAATCTCAATTGACCTACGATCAACCACTTCCACTCACTGGTCCCCCAGTTGAGGAAAATTCCCCTAGCACCCAGATTACAAAAGCATTTAACCCCACTCTCGAAGCTGATGATCAGTTAACTCAGTTCATTCAAGGACAACAATAGCTAAATCAGAGAACTGCAGCCAGATAAGATCAGACGGAGATACTAATGAGAAATCAATTGACTCTGCACAAAAATTTGGAAATGCAGCTCGGACAGTTATCACAACGCCTTGAAACCCAATCGCAGGGAAGATTGCCAAGTAATACTATCCAAAATCCCCACATAGAAGAAGCAAAGCAAATGGATTCTGTAATCCCAGAGGAAGAACTGCGAAGAAGGTCAACTAGGCTAAAGAACAAATCGACATATACTCAGAAGCTGACTCCTGAAACTCCAGTTCGCGTACCTTATCCTGGAAGGCTACAAGAAGAACCATCCAAGCTTGATTCCTTCAAACTTGATGGAAGATTCCTGGACACCATGTCCAAAGTTCCCAACCAGAAGAGATACATCCGAAGGCTTCTCTCTACAAAGGAAAGGATACCAGACTCTAACAAAATTCCACTGAGTGAAGAATGCTCTGCATTACTCATAAACTCTCTACCACCTAAGCTAGGAGATACGGGCCGATTCGTTTTCCCATGTTCAATCTACCAATCTGGAACCATTCATGCGCCAGCAGAATTAGGAGCAAGTATCAACCTAATACCCTACTCTCTCTACAAGAGATTAGAGTTAGGAGACTTATCACTAACCAAAATTACAATCCAACTTACCGATCATACAATTCGATATCCTAAGGGCATAGTTGAGAACGTCTTGGTGAAAGTCGACAAATTCTTGTATCCTACGAATTTCTAGTAATGGATATCAAGGAAGACCTACACACACCAGTAGTGTTAGGAAGACCTTTCATGAATACGGCTAGGACTGTCATTGATGTGTACAATCAAACCTTGATCTTACGATTACATGGGAGAGCATTACCTTCAAAATTGACCGACCAACCGATCTTTCTGGACAGGCAGAGATGTTTGCTATTTCCACCAGACGGATCACTTCCGATGACGAGCCTTCACCACCAGCCAATGATATCAAGATGGGTGTCGAATAACAGTCTGTAGACGACCCAGAAATGGAAGAAGAGGATCCCAGCAACGAAATAGAGGAAGAGGAGGAATCTGAAGAGGAAGAGGAAATGGAAGACGTAAAAGAAATTGCGACAATACCTGTTCCAAGCACTGAGCATCATGAAGAAATAATGAGGCTTGAGACGGCAGATCACAGTTTAATCATTCGTTTCAAGAAGAAGACCGATAAGGCTGAGGTTAAGGATATAGAAATTGATCCTGCAAGTATCAAAGTGGAGAATCAGAATACTGAAGAAACCCTTCATCAGACGCATCCTCAGAGGAACAAGAAACCGATGATGACGAGGAAGAGCATCATGAAAACATTCTGAATAACTTGCACTCTCCAACCGAACCAGGTCAAGGGGAGCCGGACTCTTCCTCAGATCGAATTCCGGTTATATCCACACATGCAGACATGATTACCTTCATCAATGATACCGATGAATTTGAAGACATTCTCGAAGCCATCCGAAAATCAACCATTGATTTTTCGCTACGTTTAAGCGAACGAATTATGGCTATCCGAGAAGAACACCACCTCTATCTCCAAAGAGAAGACAATGATGTTGAAATCCTAGAAGAACGCATTCAAGACTTTATCAATTCTCTTCACGATCATATCTATCACGAAGAAAGGCAACGAGAGCACAATTCAGTGGTTCGCACTATCTTTGAGACAAGATTCTATCAAGATCAGAAGATCATTTACTCTAAGGTTTATAACGCTTTAGCCTGATCTGCACTTCCGTTCTCACGAAACCAACGAGCACTACTGACTCTCATCCGGAAGCATATGGATCTTTCCACCGGACGCCCGACTTATCACTCTGATTTGCAAATGATCGAGGATATTCACAGCTTTTTCGCTCTTTTGGATAGAGATAATTTTGAAAGCACACCGGACAGACTAGTGATTTACGTAACAATTGATCACCACGCTGATCTGATTATCAAAGAGTTACGAGACGCTGTTATGGAAGAAGCAAGGCGAAACAATCCGTTCTCTCATCTTGAACCAGATCGAGTCAACATTGCCACCTATGTTACAAAGCAGCTATCACGTATCTTCCACGAATCCACAGATCCTAGTTTCACATTTAAAGCTGGATGTCGGGAGATATACTCAAAGACGGTGAAATTAATACTCGGATCAGGATTGCTGTTCACTTCTTTCCAGCTTCATCTCTTAACTGATCTGTGCAAAGCAACAGACTCTTACTGTGGAGATCACCGTTCCAAAGTATTCAAAATTCTAAAGATACAGTTTCTGACATTGTTTGAAGACCTCCGAAATGAGCATCCCATCAGAGAAATCATCAACACCAGCACTGCTTCTATGATTGACATTCATGGGTTAACCAGCAGAGCTGTGGATCATATCCTCATCGGACTTCAAGACTTATCAAGAGCCGAAACTGCGCACTACTTATCTTTCAGAAGATTATCAAGAGAAGTACCGTATCTGTTAGCCCTATTGGTCCGACACTTTCTCAGGATTTATCTGCCAAGACTCACATTCCCTCGAGAAGACCAAGATCACAACTATCAGCGAGGAATGTTTGCTTTTTGAAGCGTCACTACGGTCGAGCCAACGACCTTAAACAAAAGCACTTCTCGGGAGGCAACCCGTGCAATAAAGTAGAGTAGAAGAATAAAGGACGACAAATGAGCCGATAAAGACGCAAGGATTAGAAACCAGCCGCATCTGCTAGGGGTATTTCTTTCTTCTCGCTACTAGCTCAAGATTCAAACTATGCCACATCCTAGCTTATCACTAAGTGTGGGATAACACCCAATAAAAGTACTATACAAATACTCCCAAATCTCCAAGTGTGGGATACATTAGGAACATTGAGGACAATGTTCATCTAAGTGTGGGATGTTGGTATCTTTTTATGCTGTATTATAATAACCCATTACGAAGATTCCAAGTCCTTCAGCCAAATTTCAAAATTTTTGCAAAAGAAACCCTTTTCTGAAGGAGTATTTTTGAAAACCTGAAACGTTTGTCAATAAAAATAAGGCTTAAGTAAGGTGGAAATCTTGTTAGATTGAAATCTCTAATAGAGCATTGCATGACTAAGGCATTATCGACCTAAATTGATTATGGTGAGGCACCCAAAATAAGACCAGCATTCATCTTTAATGCTTCACTATTTTCCATTAAGAGTGCCGATGTCTGTGCTCAGAATCAGAACTTGCTTTAGATCTACATCTCCAAGTAGCGAAACGTGATTCGGTTGTAATCAAAATAGCTAGCCATTTGTCAAACATAAACCTTTCGCACCTCCAGTACTTCTACTCCACCACCACATCCACATCACTATTTTTCGAAAAATCCAGAAAATGAGATTCCTACCGAAAACTCGATGTTATAAACCTCTCTAGTATCATGGCAAAGGTCTTGAAAAAGTTTACCGGTAAAAAGTTTCTCGAGATGAAGTCTCCAAAAAAAATTGATTTTCAAGTTCTGAAAAAAGGAACAGAACTATATAAAGAGAAACGCCAAAGAGAACTCGACCAAAGATGATTATCAATTGAAGAAAAGTTCCAAAGTGCTTCTCAAAATACTTCAGCACTCCTATCTATCCAAATATAAGTCTGTATAAAGACTACATCACCCTTTATTTCACTTCACTACCACTCCAAAAATTCCTTTCCCATCATTGACAAATGACCTATAAAAGCTGAGATTACTACCGTTCTCACATTAGCAGCAAGGATTTGAGTCTTTATCAAGCCTATGACGATGGGTGCAGCATGACTGGCCATGAGTGTAATCATTTCTTAGATCTATAGGGCACCCTAAACACTTGAGTGATTTGAGTTGAAATGTCCCGTTCTTATTGATTAAAAACGTTCCATATTAATTGATTTCGTTGCGAGGTTTTGACCTCTATATGAGATATTTTTCAAAGACTGCATTCATTTTAAAACAAACCATAACCTTTATTTCATCAATAAAGGTTTAAAAAGCTTTACGTAGATTATCAAATAATGATAATCTAAAATATCCTGTTTACACACGACTATTACATAATGGTTTACAATACAAATATGTTACAACAAAATAAGTTTCTTGAATGCAGTTTTTACACAATATCATACAAGCATGGACTCCAAATCTTGTCCTTATTTAAGTATGCGACAGCGGAAGCTCTTAATAATCACCTGAGAATAAACATGCTTTAAACGTCAACAAAAAAATGTTGGTGAGTTATAGGTTTAACCTATATATATCAAATCGTAACAATAGACCACAAGATTTCATATTTCAATATACATCCTATACATAGAGATAAAAATCATTCATATGGTGAACACCTGGTAACCGACATTAACAAGATGCATATATAAGAATATCCCCATCATTCCGGGACACCCTTCGGATATGATATAAATTTCGAAGTACTAAAGCATCCGGTACTTTGGATGGGGTTTGTTAGGCCCAATAGATCTATCTTTAGGATTCTTGTCAATTAAGGTGTCTGTTCCCTAATTCTTAGATTACCAGACTTAATAAAAAAGGGGCATATTCGATTTCGATAATTCAACCATAGAATGTAGTTTCACGTACTTGTGTCTATTTTGTAAATCATTTATAAAACCTGCATGTATTCTCATCCCAAAAATATTAGATTTTAAAAGTGGGACTATAACTCACTTTCACAGATTTTTACTTCGTCGGAAAGTAAGACTTGGCCACTGGTCGATTCACGAACCTATAAAAAATATGTACATATATATCAAAGTATGTTCAAAATATATTTACAACACTTTTAATACATTTTGATGCTTTAAGTTCATTAAGTCAGCTGTCCTCGTTAGTAACCTACAACTAGTTGTCCAAAGTTAGATGTACAGAAAAAAAATTGATATATATTATCTTGAATCAATCCACGACCCAGTGTATACACGCCTCAGGCTAGATCACAACTCAAAGTATATATATTTTTGGAATCAACCTCAACCCAGTATAGCTAACTCCCACATTACTGCATATAGAGTATCTATGGTTGTTCCAAATAATATATACACATGGGTCGATATGATATGTCAAAACATTTGCATACGTGTCTATGGTATCCCAAGATTACATAATATATTAGAATACATGTATAATACAATATAAGTAAGCTAGGATATGATTAATATAGATTTGTTATCAATTTTCACGTTGCTACAACAAGAAAAATTATCCAATCTTGTTTTACCCATAACTTCTTCATTTTAAATCCGTTTTGAGTGAATCAAATTGCTATGGTTTCATATTGAACTCTATTTTATGAATCTAAACAGAAAAAGTATAGGTTTATAGTCAGAAATATAAGTTACAAGTCATTTTTGTAAAGGTAGTCATTTCAGTCGAAAGAACGACGTCTAGATGACCATTTTAGAAAACAAACTTCCACTTTGAGTTTAACCATGATTTTTGGATATAGTTTCATGTTCATAAGAAAAATCATTTTTCCAGAAGAACAACTTTTAAATCAAAGTTTATCATAGTTTTTAATTAACTAACCCAAAACAGCCCGCGGTGTTACCACGACAGCGTATATTCGGTTTTACAGTGTTCTTCATGTTTCCAGGTTTTAAATCATTAAGTTAGCATATCATATAGATATATAACATCTGTTTAGTTGATTTTAAAAGTTAAGTTAGAAGGATTAACTTTTGTTTGCGAACAAGTTTAGAATTAACTAAACTATGTTCTAGTGATTACAAGTGTAAACCTTCGAATAAGATAGCTTTATATGTATGAATCGAATGATGTTATGAACATCATTAATACCTCAAGTTTTCTGGATAAAGCTACTGGAAATAAGAAAAATGGATCTAGCTTCAAAGGATCCTTGGATGGCTTGAAAGTTCTTGAAGCAGAATCATGACACGAAAAACAAGTTCAAGTAAGATTTCCACTCGAAATAAGATTGTTATAGTTATAGAAATTGAATCAAAGTTTGAATATGAGTATTACCTTATGTTAGAAAGATATATTACTGTAAATAAGAAAGATTTCTTGAGGTTGGATGATCACTCTACAAGATTGGAAGTAAGCTAGCAAACTTGGAAGTATTCTTGACTTTATGAAACTAGAACTTGTAGAATTTATGAAGAACACTTAGAACATGAAGATAGAACTTGAGAGAGATCAATTAGATGAAGAAATTTGAAGAATGAAAGTGTTTGTAGGTGTTTTTGGTCGTTGGTGTATGGACTAGATATAAAGGATATGTAATTTTGTTTTCATGTAAATAAGTCATGAATGATTACTCATATTTTTGTAATTTTATGAGATATTTGGTGCTAGTTGCCAAATGATGGTTCTCATATGTGTTAGGTGAATCACATAGGCTGCTAAGAGCTGATCATTGGAGTGTATATACCAATAGTACATACATCTAAAAGCTGTGTATTGTACGAGTATGAATACGGGTGCATACGAGTAGAATTGTTGATGAAACTGAATGAGGATGTAATTGTAAGCATTTTTGTTAAGTAGAAGTATTTTGATAAGTGTATTGAAGCCTTTCAAAAGTCTATGAATACATATTAAAACAAAACATGTATATACATTTTAACTGAGTCGTTAAGTCATCGTTAGTCGTTACATGTAAGTGTTGTTTTGAAACCTTTAGGTTAACGATCTTGTTAAATGTTGTTAAACCAATGTTTATAATATCAAATGAGATTTTAAATTATTATATTATCATAATAATATGATGTATGAATATCTCTTAATATGATATATATACATTAAATGTCGTTACAACGATAATCGTTACATATATGTCTCGTTTCAAAATCATTAAGTTAGTAGTCTTGCTTTTACATATGTAGTTCATTGTTAATATACTTAATGATATGTTTACTTATCATAATATCATGTTAACTATATATATATCCATATATATGTCATCATATAGTTTTTACAAGTTTTAACGTTCGTGAATCACCGGTCAACTTGGGTGGTCAATTGTCTATATGAAACCTATTTCAATTAATCAAGTCTTAACAAGTTTGATTGCTTAACATGTTGGAAACACTTAATCATGTAAATAACAATTTCATTTAATATATATAAACATGGAAAAGTTCGGGTCACTACAGTACTGATGTTTCGCGAGGGGTATATAAAATAGTTATTAATTTTAGCAGAAAATACTATTAAATACGATACAATTTTACACAAGATATTTATTTATTTATAGAATGGATATACTTAAACCTTGCTACAACACTTATAGGCAGTGTACCTAATCGTACATTAGTGTATTTTTTAGTAAGTCCGGTTCGTTCCACAGGGAAATCTTTAAACAGAGTTTAACGCTATATTAGTTTACTTTTATAAAAATACAAATATATATATAAGTAATATTATTATTATAAAGGGGGGGTTTTTACCGTTTAATGACCGGTTTGTCGATTTTAAAACTTTAGTCGCAGTTAAAACCAAATGTAAAATATTAAAAATAAATACAAGACTTAAATTAAAGCATAAAGTAAATAACGATAATGAAATTGCGAATAATAAAAGTGCGATAAAATAAACTTGCGATAATTAAAAAGTACGATAATTAAAAGTGCAATTAAATAAAATAACAATAAAAATGCGATAATTAGAAGTGCAATTAAATATAAAATAAAGGAAATTAAATATGAAATAAAAGAATTATGCTTATTTAAACTTCCGTAATCATGATGTTTGACGTGTTGATTTTAGTTTTATGCCCATGGGTTAATTGTCCTTTGTCCTGGATTATTTAATATGTCCGTCTGGTTTTTGTCCATAACAGTCCATCAGTCATAAATATAAAGTGTGAGTGTCCTCGTCAAATTATCCTTATACCCGAAGTTAAATATTCCAACTAATTGAGGACTTAAACTGTAACAAGATTTTAATACTTTGTTTAATAATTACACCAGGATGTCGACTGAGTGTAACCCAAGGTTTTAATATTTTGTTATCAATTATACCAAGTGTCCTTTTACATAATTTCACCCCTGTTTTAATTATTCTAGTGGCTATTAATCCATTCCCGTGTCCGGTTAAATGAACGATTATTCGTACATATAAATACCCCGCCCATCGTGTCCGATCGAGTGTATATGGTAATTTATAGGGACGCCCAATTGTAAATCTTTATATTAACATTAACAAACTATCATTTAGTTAAACAAATATAAAGCCCATTAATAGCTCATAGTCTAATTTCCACAAGTGTCGTTCTTTTGTCCAAACCCCAATTATGGTACAAAGCCCAATTACCCAATTTTAGTAATTAGCCCAACATCATGATTACTTCGGATTAAATAAGCATAATAATAACTTAGCTACGAGACATTAATGTAAAAAGGTTGAACATAACTTACAATGATTAAAAATAGCGTAGCGTTACACGGACAGAATTTCGACTTACACCCTTACAATATTCGGTAACATACCCTTATTATTAGAATTATAATTAAAATTAAAATTAAAATATAAATTATAAATATATCGTATGAATGGAGAGAAAGAAAGATAGATGGTTTTTGCGATCAGAATTCGGTTGCTTTTATAGGGATTTTTGAAACTTGGGGCTCCGCGACTCGCGGCATTTTTGGCCTTCAAACTCCGCGAGTCGCGGAGTTTACTTTTACAGCTCAGAAGAGTTTGGCTCTTTGTTTACCGACGGTTTAAATATAAATATAATATATTAAATAATTATAAGAATTATTTAAATATTATATTATATTTATGTGCATAGTTGACTTGTAATTTTTAGTCCGTTGCGTCGAGCGTTGAGAGTTGACTCTGGTCCCGGTTCTGGATTTTCGAACGTCCTTGCGTACAATTTTATATTTTGTACTTTGCGTTTTGAATCTTGTACTCTTGTAATTTTGAGACGTTTCTTATCAATAATTGGAACCTCTTTGATTGTCTTTTGTACTTTTGAGCTTTTTGGTCGTTTGCGTCTTCAATTCGTCGAATTTGTCTTTTGTCTTCACCTTTTATTATTTAAACGAATATCACTTGTAAATAGAACAATTACAACTAAAAGCTTGTCTTTCTTGAGGAATAATGCTATGAAATATATGTTCGTTTTTAGCATTATCAAATATTCCCACACTTGAGCGTTGCTTGTCCTCAAGCAATATCGTCTTGAAATACTAGAATCACTTCTTTATTCTTCACACTTTGTACATCAGTGATTTTCTATACGGCGGTATAAACAATGGTAGTAACGATATGGTTTACAGTCCCACATGACTATAAAAATTTAGATCCATTAAGGAAATTGGATCTTTATGAAAACATTTGATCTTTTGAAAATTAAATCTAGTTTTTACCCTAGATAAGTTTTCCGGAATAACCCTTTACTGGTGTTTGCAAAATATTTTTGTGGGTTTGGTGGGTTTCAGATTTGAAAATTTTAGCTCAAAACTTGCAGTTTTGTGTCACCCACTTGCTAACCTTGTATTTGGAAAGCAACACGTCCAGTTTACTTGTCCCGTATATTACCTTTCGGTAAACTACCGTTCGGTTGTAAAGGAAAGCGTTGAACAAGCAACTGTTAAGGCAATGTCCCCTGACATGCTTTTAATTATGGTCTATAACGTGTCGGACGCAATTACTATCCTTGGTAGGAGCAATAGTAAAGCTCACCCTTATAATTTTTTGGTATGGCACAAGGTCCTGTCTTTGACCATGCTATGCAACCACCGTTCTTACGGTTGACACCCGATTTAGTTCAGGTGACCTAATGAATTCCAGGTGAATTCCTAGGATTTTACGTTCAATGGTAATGAACGCATTGAAAATAGGGTTTTCAGAAAACAAATCGGTTTGTAATTTTGATCAAAATATTTTCTCGTTCAAGCTTGAGTTTAGATATCATTGAATTCCATGAGTTTGTAATTCTCAATCTTTAAGGTCAATCTCTAGGATTGAGTAATATCAGTCTTAAAAGCTGTTTTTTAATCTTTAAGGAGATTATCCTTTCTGAGGATCTGATTCATTAGTCTTATCCAGCTAATTTGCATGGCGCCCTTCCATTGTACAAGATAAATCCTTCTCATGGTTAGGATAAATCTGACCACTTGGCGACCCTGTTTAATGCTGAGGTCCGTGGATTTCCTGCTGATTTTAGTGATGACTTTTCTAGATTTTTCGTCAACCTACAGCTGGTCTGGACGACAACTTCATGACCTAAATCAAGAAGCGCGTGTCTTTTTCGGAAGACTTTACTTCCTTTTAATGATGGAATTGATTCATCGTGTAGATCCATCTTTTCTTTTCTTTCATCAGGTAAAACAGTTTAGTTTAGTCCAAAGCAAAAGTATTTTCAGTTATTTGTTACAGATATATGTGACATATGTTTAAGATAACTTGGTAAATTTTCCCACACTTGGCTTTTATTTTCCTTTTTATCGTCCTCTATTCCATTTTAAATGAATTTTAACATTTTAGTTTGTTTCTCAATTTATGTCCTTTCCGAGGTAACAATAATTTCGGTGTTAAAACCTAGTTTTATCGTTCATAAATATGTATAAACATGATTTTGAATTCATTTAATTGAAAATTTTGAAAATTTTTACTAGAATTGGGTAGTTAGTATATAAGACTAGGGCTGTTCTTTTTTATCAGAGAGCACTAGATTCTAATACAACTACTGCTTTACTAGTATTTTTAATGGTAACCAAGTGTTTAAGATAAAAATTTTAAAATCCGAAAGAATTTAACCCCTTCCCACACTTAAGATCTTGCAATGCCCTCATTTGCAAGAAATCAGTAACAATTTAAATTATTGAGGGTGATTAGTGTGAAAATGATTAAATTTTTACCAAAGTTTCCAAATATATTGGCGTTTGTTTGCTGAATGATAAATGGTGCACATCATTTGTTCATTCCGTCTTGTTGTTATTTCACATATATTTTGCATCTTGTCGTCAAAATTAGTTGCTTTTGCTGAACTTAATGCCAGTCTTTGAAAATGCGTTGTTTTACCCTGTTGTGTACATAAGATAAACTTCAAACATATATACATATTTTTGAAGTTTGGTATATTACCCCACATTCAAAAATTATTAAAATCTAAGAATAAAAGTTAGATAATTATAAAAATGATTACAATATTAACAAAAGTATTAAACGTATCAATAATTACAAATTACAAAAAAAAAATAAGTATACTAGGGATGATACTGGTACCAATAGGGGTTCCAGGCATAACCATAGGTGCTATAGAATGCTTCGGCAGGGTTATACGTAGGATATGGTGGCTGCATCTCTATAGACCAGGGAGGGAAGATGGGTTTCGGTGTAGGAATATAGTTTCTACCTATATGTTGGCAATGAGCTATGATTTGGTTCTGATGAACTTGCCAATCTTCAAATTCTCTCTGTCTAGCATTTTCGTATTCCTGAGAAGCTATAAACCTTTGCATTTCTTGCATCTCATTCCCCCCTCCTACATTACCTTGCTGTTGGTTTCTCTCCACCTGTGGATGTCTACCATGGTATTGTACTGCGGCGTTATTTCGCCTCTTCAAAACTTTCTCACCATGGTATACATTTAAACCTATAGTATCGCGGGGTTCCGGTTCTTCTACTAATAATCCCCCCCCGACTTATATCCACACCGAGATATTCACCAATCAAAGTAATAAAAATACCACCTCCTATTATGCTATGCGGTCTCATCCCCCGAACCATAGCTGATAAATAATAACCCACACAATACGGTATACTTACAGTGCTTTGTGGGTCTCGAATACACATATGGTAAGACAAATCCTGTTCATTTACTTTTTCCTTGTTCTTACCGCTTTGTGTAATCGAATTAGCTAAAAACCTATGAATTACTCTTAATTCGGCTCTATCTATATCCAAATAAGAGTAATTTCCCCCTTTGAAACGGTGATGGCTTGTCATTTGACTCCACACACCGTGTGTATCAAAATTTTTATCTATCTTTCTACCGTTTAGTATCAACCCTCTACAATCGGAAGATGCTAACTCCTCAGGCGTATATATACGTAAAGCCTGAGCCATGTCCAGTAAAGACATGTGGCGCATCGAACCGCCTAACAAAAATCTAATAAAAGAACGATCGGTTAAACTAGCTACCCGATCATTCAACTCTATACTACATAACAATTCTTCACACCATACTTTATATACAGGTCTACGCATGGTGAATAAACGTACCCAGTCATTAAAAGAAGAATTACCATACCTCTGTACAAGTAATTCTCTAATTGGCTCGGCCAATTCTACAGCTTCTAAGGGTCCCCATTCTATGACCATTGGTACCTCAACAACCTTAGAATGAAGAGTATGCAAACCCCTTTGATATTTTGGATAATCTATCCAAAGTCTGTCAAATCTCAGGTTCGGGTGCAACTCTTCCAAGTGCATATCAGAAAAGGTCATGACTGGATGAGGTATATCCTGCTTGTAGTAGTTATCCACCTCCTGTTGTTCCGCATTCTCAGCAGGAGCATTGCTGGCTTGGGATGAAGATTCACCCCTTTCAGTCTGCAAAACACATCAAACACAATTTTTGTGCATCCAAATATGCATTAGTGTCAGCAAAATCATCAATCAAAATAATTACAATGACATGATCTATTTATATCAAACTTAAGCTCATTTTCACATTTTTATCAAATCTACACTTTTTCAAATAAGCATATACGAAAATGTTCGCCAAGTTCATAAGCATTCAACTCAAATAACATGTCAAAATAATCATTACTAGCAATTAAACAAGTTTCAAATGGCATTATCTTTCAAAAATCAAGTTCATGAATTTTAGACTTGAAAAAGTCCACTTTAATTCTCAAAATCATGTTTAGGCTCAAAGTTTGGATCATTTAACTACCTAAACATGTTACACTACTTAATTTAGCAACAATTCATGACAAAAATCGGCCATAACCTGTTTATATCAAAAAGCCCCAAATTTGCTCAAGAACACAAAAACTAGATTACTCAAAATTTGAAGTTTAAGGCTTCTAATCATGTTAAACAGCATCAATCTAGGTTATACAAGCATAATACATAAACAATTTAAGCCTAATTACACTAAAAAGCATCAAAATCAAATTGGAAAAAAAATTGCTCAAGAACACCAAATTTCGGATTAAATGGTGTTTAGGTGTAGAAATTTACCGTTTTTCTTGAGTAATTCCTAGATAGCATCCTTCTCAACATGATTTTAGTAAAAGATTTGGTGATTAACGGTTAAAAATTGTGATTTTAGGGGTTTTTTTGGGGTTTTTCGTGGGTTTTTTCGCTGTTCTTCGCAGTATTTTTGGGTGGGGGAGTGAACTGGTCTGTTTTTTACGTTTTATTTTTTTCTGGGTTTTGGTCCCTCCGCGAGTCGCGGAGATTAAAGCTCCAAACTCCGCGAGTCGCGGAGTTTGCTTTTTTTTTTGTTTTTGTTTTCATCTTATACAAATTAAAACAATTAATTAATTAATTTAAAATTTTGTTTCCCTTGTTATTTAGGACGAGGTCGTTTCGGATCGATGTCCTAGTCCGTCCTTCGACAAAATTTTAAAATTTGTCTTTTTGTAGCGATTGTTTTAAAAGCTAAGATTTTTGGGTTTTTTAATGTTTTTGGCATACTTTAATTCAATAAGATTAAAAATAATGATAATAAAAGTTCTCGTCCCTCCCTCGGGTAAAGCAATTTCGGTTCAAAGACCTTGTCTTCAACTTACGACGAATTTTAAAAATCATATTTTTAACTTAATGAGATAAAGTAAATTTTTGTTTTTAAATTCACACAACTTAAATATAAAATTCAAAATTTATATTAAAAATTCACACCAAACTTAAAATTTGAAATGCATAAAATTAAAAATTTATATTTTAAAAATTAAAAATTCACACCAAACTTAATTTAAAAATTTATAAATTCATACCAAACTTTATATTAATTTTTCAAATATTTACAATTTTAAAAATATTGTTTTTACAAAGTTTACAATATTAATTTAAGATTTAAATATTAATTTTAAAAACATGGTAAAAATAAAATTAAAAATCTTTTTGGCTTTTTATCCCACTTTAATCAAGCAAATATTATCAAAAATATGCGCCCCTCTTTTCGGTAAAGTAATTTCGGTTCCAAGACCTAATTTAACTCATGAAGAATTTTTGAAATATTTTGGGTTGATTGATTAAAGATATTTATACCTTAAGAATAAACGTTAAATTTCGCAGTGATGTAATAAATTTTTGAATGATATTAATAATTTCGGTCGCCAAACCTAATTTTATTCAATACCAATTTAATACTTTTTAGCGAACAAATTAGCGTTTATTATCAAAAGGTTAAAAATAAAAATAAAAATAAAAATAAAAACTGTACAGACATACCTGTGAAATAGATTTCTTAGTTATATGATCTATCCCATTCATAAGATAGTCGGTTTAATTGGTTTTCCATGGCTACATAGGCGTAACCTCGAGCATTCAGTGTCTTTTCTTCTAAACATATGTACGGTCCGTCTCTGCATAAAGTAACAAATTCGGTATTTGAATAGGTTTGATTATTTGAACATTTACCTCCATGTGACCATTTTCCGCATTTGTGACATCGTTCTAGGTGTCGTGCTCTTCTTTTCGCTGCGGATTTTGATTTTCCTTTACCAAATTGTAACTTATTATCTTCGCATCTGGATTCTTTTCTAACTCCGTCCATTCTTTCTCTGATTACTGATACTATTTCACTCGGTAGTATGTCATTATTACGTTTAGTGATCAAAGCGTGTAGCATTAGACCATGGTTTAATTCACAGGCAGTCTTCATTTCCTAAAAACCTAAAAAAAAATAAAAATTCAGAATGGGGGGAGAAGACTAGTTCTTTAGGGTCTGCTAGGGAAAGACCATTCGGGTTCCATTTTTGAGAACTACACGAAAACAGACAATCTAACTCTAAAAGAAATACATATTATCCTTTAAAGACTTGATTCTCCCCACACTTAGTTAGCTGTGGTGTCGAAATTGTGATTAACTTCGTTGTCGACTTCCATCGGACCATGTATGTAATGTTTAACTCTGTGACCATTAACTTTAAATTCAATCCCATTTGAATTTATCAATTCTATCGTTCCGTATGGGAAAACTTTTTTGACTATGAATGGTCCAGACCATCTTGATTTCAATTTTCCAGGAAATAGCTTGAATCGTGAATTGAAAAGAAGAACTCTGTCTCCTTCTTTAAATTCTTTTGAACTTCTGATTCTTTTATCATGCCATTTCTTCGTTCTTTCTTTATAGATTAACGAATTATCGTATGCTTCATGTCTTAATTCTTCTAATTCGTTTAGTTGACTTAATCGTAGACGTCCGGCTTCATGTAAATCAAGATTACATGTCTTCAAAGCCCAAAATGCTTTGTGTTCAATTTCTACTGGAAGATGACATGCT
This sequence comes from Rutidosis leptorrhynchoides, assembly GCF_046630445.1. Lineage (NCBI taxonomy): Eukaryota > Viridiplantae > Streptophyta > Magnoliopsida > Asterales > Asteraceae > Rutidosis > Rutidosis leptorrhynchoides. Next base: position 274,084,689 of record NC_092338.1, on the reverse strand, counting down.
TTTCCATAAACAAGTCTAAAAGGTGTGGTTCCAATTGGAGTTTTGTAGGCTGTTCTAAAAGCCCAGAGTGCATCCTCCAATTTAATGGACCATTCCTTCGGATTTGATCCTACGGTTTTCTCTAGAATACGTTTTAAAGCTCGGTTGGTATTTTCAACTTGTCCACTTGTTTGTGGATGATATGCGGTGGAGATTTTATGAGTTACTCCATATCTTTTAAGAACTTTCTCAAGTTGATTATTACAGAAATGAGTACCCTGATCACTTATTAAAGCTTTCGGTGTTCCAAACCTTGCAAAAAGACGTTTTAAAAAGTTGACTACAACTCGTGCATCGTTAGTTGGGAGAGCTTGTGCTTCCGCCCATTTAGATACATAATCAATAGCTACGAGTATATATAGATTATTATGAGATTTTAGAAATGGACCCATAAAGTCAATACCCCAAATGTCAAATACTTCACATACTTGGATGACATTTTATGGCATTTCATCACGTTGACTTATTTTTCCGGCCCTTTGACATGCATCACAGGATTTGCAAAGAAGGTGTGCGTCTTTGTAAATTGTAGGCCAATAGAATCCAGCATCATAAACTTTTCTTGCTGTTAGTTGAGGCCCATAATGCCCTCCTGTTGGTCCTGTGTGACAATGGTTTAAAATTTTACTAGCTTCATCTCCAAATACACATCGACGTATTATTCCATCGGGACAACTTTTAAACAGATGTGGATCTTCCCAGAAATAGTGTTTTATATCACTGAAGAATTTCTTTCGTCTTTGGTACGATAATCCTTTTTCAAGGAATCCACATACTAAATAGTTTGCATAGTCTGCAAACCATGGGATTTCATTATAATCTATTTTCAATAGATATTCATCAGGAAAGTTGTCTTGTATGGCCGATTCATTTAGAACTTCTAATTCGGGATTTTCAAGACGAGAAAGATGATCAGCGGCGAGATTTTCTGCTCCTCTTTTATCTCGGATTTCAATATCAAACTCTTGTAAGAGTAAGATCCAACGGATTAATCTTGGTTTAGCATCTTGTTTTAAAAATAAGTATCTAAGAGCAGAATGGTCGGTATAGACCACCGTTTTTGCTAGAACGAGATATGATCGAAATTTGTCAAAAGCAAAGACAATAGCAAGGAGTTCTTTTTCAGTAGTTGTATAGTTCGTTTGTGCTCCTTGTAACGTCTTACTAGCATAATATATAGGTTGAAATCGTTTTTCAATCCTTTGTCCTAAAACGGCTCCCATTGCAAAATCACTTGCATCGCACATTAGTTCAAATGGTAGATTCCAATTTGGTGTTATCATGATCGGCGCATTAGTGAGTTTTTCTTTAAGAATATTAAAAGATTTGATACAATCATCTGAAAAGATGAATGGAGCATCCTTTTCTAGGAGTTTATTCATAGGAGTGGCAATTTTAGAAAAATCTTTTATGAAATGTCGGTAAAAACCGGCATGCCCTAGAAAACTCCTAACTCCTCTAACATTGGTGGGATGTGGAAGTTTAGCAATTACATCTACTTTAGCTCTATCCACTTCAATTCCTTCTTTTGAAATTTTATGTCCAAGAACGATGCCTTCTTTAACCATGAAATGGCATTTCTCCCAATTAAGTACTAGATTTGATTGTTCGCATCTAATAAGCATTCGTTCCAGATTAACTAGACATGATTTAAATGTATCATCGAAGACTGAAAAGTCATCCATGAATACTTCCATGCATTCTTCTATCATGTCGTGAAAAATCGCCATCATACACCTTTGAAAGGTTGCAGGGGCGTTACAAAGTCCAAATGGCATGCGTTTGTAAGCAAAAGTACCATAAGGGCACGTGAATGTGGTTTTCTCTTGATCTTCGGGTGCTATTGGAATTTGAAAATATCCGGAAAATCCATCTAGAAAACAATAGTAACTATTTCCGGCTAATCTTTCCAACATTTGATCTATGAAAGGTAAGGGAAAGTGATCTTTTCTTGTGGCGTCGTTTAATTTTCTATAATCAATACACACACGCCATCCTGTTACAGTCCTAGTAGGAATAAGCTCATTTTTCTCATTTGTAATGACAGTCATGCCACCCTTCTTAGGTACGCATTGAACTGGGCTTACCCATGGACTATCAGAAATTGGATAAATTAAACCTGCGTCTAGCAGTTTAATAATCTCTTTCTTAACTACATCTTGCATATTAGGATTTAGTCTTCGTTGACGTTGCACATACGTTTTATGACCTTCTTCCATAAGGATTTTATGTGTGCAATACGAAGGACTTATTCCTTTAATATCATGAATCTTCCATGCAATGGCTGATTTATGAGCTTTCAACACAGAAATGAGTTGTGATTTCTCATTTTCAGTAAGAGAAGACGATATTATTACAGGTAATTCAGATTCACCATGTAAATAAGCGTATTCCAAATGGTTTGGAAGTGGCTTTAACTCTAATTTCGGAGGTTCTTCTATCGATGATTTGTATCGATATCTGTCTTCTTCTTTTAGCATTTGAATTTCTTCTGTTGTTGGTTCATATCCATTAGCTATAAGTGTAGCTAACATTTCAGCTTCATCAATTGGTTCATTACCTTCTCCTAAAGAACATTCTCCTGTTCCTTGTAATTCTGGAAATTCTTCTAATAATTCTGCATGTGCATCTATAGTTTGAATATAATAACATGTATCATCTGCAGATTGTGGTTGTTGCATTGCTCTATCAACTGAAAAGGTAACACTCTCATCCTCTATACTTAGGGTCAATTTCTTACCAAACACGTCTATCATTGCTTTAGCCGTGTTTAAGAATGGTCTTCCTAATATGAGAGGAACTTGAGAATCTTCTTCCATGTCCAGAACAACAAAATCTACTGGAAATACTAAAGTACCAACTTTAACTAGCATGTTCTCCATTATCCCTCTAGGATATTTTATTGATCTATCGGCTAGTTGTATGCTTATTCTTGTTGGTTTCAATTTTCTAAGGTCTAGTTTAGTGTATAGTGAATACGGCATTAGATTTATACTAGCACCTAAGTCTGCCAATGCTTCTATTGAACTAAGACTACCCAGAAAACATGGAATTGTGAAACTTCCTGGATCAGATAATTTTTCTGGTATCTTATTCAACAGCACTGCTGAACAATTAGCATTCATAGTAACAGCCGAGAGTTCTTCCATTTTCTTTCTATTTGAGATTAGATCTTTCAAGAATTTAGCATATCTAGGCATTCCTGAAATCACATCAATGAAAGGAAGATTTACATTTATCTGTTTAAACATATCCAAGAATTTGGATTGCTCGGCTTCAATTTTCTCTTTCTTCATTTTACTCGGGTAAGGAAGTGGTGGTTGGTATGGTTTAACATAAGGTTTAGCCTTAACTGTGTTATCTTCATTAACCTTTTCAATTACCGGTTCTTTTTCTTTATCTTGATCAGGTTGTGGTTCTTGTGGAGTAGGAATAGTTTCATCAGAAGTTACAGGTATTTCCGGTGGTTTAAGCGTTGTACCACTTCTTGTGGTAATAGCTTTAGCTGTTTCATTCCGGGGGTTAGCATTTGTATCACTAGGTAAACTTCCCGGTTTTCTTTCACCTATTAACCTTGCTAGGTTACTTACTTCTTGTTCTAGATTTTGAATAGAAGCTTGTTGATTTCTAAATGCTTGAGCATTTTGTTCATTGGTTTGTTTCTGAGATGTGAAAAAACTGCGTTTGAGTTTCAACTAGCTTCATCATCATATCTTCTAAATTCGGCTTTTTATCATCGGTTTGTTGTGGTGGCTTGTTTTGAAGATTAGGTCTTTGCTGATTGTAAGTATTATTGGATACTTGTTGATTGCTAGGACCTTGTTGGTTGTTGTATGGAATATTTCGGTTATAATTCTGGTTTTGATTGTAAATCGGTCTTGGCGGTTGATAATTATTCTGATAATTATTTCCAGGCCTTTGGTTTATGTATGAAATATTCTCTCTTTATTCCATTGTTAATTCAATACTGAGACAATCTTTTGTCAAATGTGGTCCTCCACACTGCTCACAACTAATTCGTATTGAGTGAATATCTTTAGTCATCTTTTCCATTCGTCTTTCCACAGCATCTATCTTTGCGGAAATGGAATCTAAGTCATGGCTAGAATCGGCTCTAGCTGCTTTAGATGATCTAACGATGTCTTTTTCTTGGTGCCACTCATGTGAGTGGGAAGCAGTATTATCAATAATTTTGTAAGCATCAGTTTCGGTTTTCTTCATAATAGAACCACCAGCTGCTATATCTATGTCTTTTATTGTAGTGATGTCGCATCCTTGGTAGAATATTTGTACTATTTGACAGGTGTCTAAACCATGTTGCGGACATCCTCTTAACAACTTTCCATATCTTGTACATGCCTCATATAGAGTTTCATTCGGTTTTTGTGTGAACGTAACAATTTCTGCTTGAAGTCTTACGGCTTTAGATGCTGGAAAAAATTGTTTAAGAAATTTGTCAACTAAAACATCCCATGTATCAATCGCCCCTTCAGGTAACGATTCCAACCAATCTTTGGCTTCTCCTTTTAAAGTCCAGGGAAATAACATAAGATATATCTGTTCATCCTCCACTTCTCGGATTTTAAATAGTGTGCAGATCCTATTAAAGGTACGTAGATGTTCATTTGGATCTTCCTTCGGCGCACCACTAAATTGGCATTGATTAGTCACCATGTGTAGAATTTGTCCTTTGATTTCATAATCTGGCGCATTAATGTCTGGATGAGTAATTGCGTGACCTTGGCCAGTGCGTTTAGCTCTCATTCGGTCTTCCATACTTAAAGGTTCCAGATTCTCCATAATTGAATTTATTGAATCGGAATCACTAGAGGATTCTGATTTAATGGTTCGTTCCTCAATAATCTCTGTTTGAATGATTGGTGGTTCCGGGGGAAAGTTTAGTGGTTCAGGATCTACGAACCGTTCCTGAATATTCTCCGGATTCTCAATTGTGAGGTCGGGTTCAAAAAATGGATTATCGGAAATTTGAACTGAAGTACTTGGTTGACTGGATGACGATTCTAAAGAAAAATCAACGGCGGTTATATTTGCTAAATGTCTTGATCTAGTTACAGGTGGTGAACGTACAAAAGATGGTGAACGTCTTGCTCGGTGCATTCACTGAATATCCTATTAGTTTTTAAAAGGAAAGAAAAATTATAATAAGTTATCCAATCAATAGACTTTTCTGATTTTGCCCACGTTTCGAATAGCCAAAAGATACAGCAGAGGGGCAGGATTCGTTTGGTCTCAATATAATTGAGGACTGTTTGGCTCCAATAACCCGGTCCACGTACAAATCCAACTATTACTACGAACCAGAAAATTTTGTTGTCTATTAATTTAACCACTTAAAATAAATTTTCGTAATTTTAAGAAATTTAGATAAGAAGTAGAATAAAAATCTATGTCCTAAAACTAGAATAGCAAGAAATAAGAAAGAAAAAAAGAGTTCGTCGGAAAAGGTCGAAAAAGAAAAATGGTTGAAAAATAAAAGGTGACGGAAAAATAAAAGAAACTTATAAAAATTAAAAATACTTGACTAACCTAACCTTATTACTACAACTAACTTAAAATTATAATCGAAAATTGAGATAACTAATTGGAATGATAATTGGTACATAGTAAAAGGTGTCTAAAAATATTAAAGCTTACAGGAAAAACTATATCCCAAATGAAAATAACTTAAAAAGGAACTAAAACTTAAAAAGGCGTCACAAAATTCTAAAGCACCTAAATCTTAGTCTAAAGAAAAAGCACTTAAGGAATTCTACGGCAAAGACTAAAAATCTAGAAGTAAAAATAACTATGGCAAAAACTAAGTTTAAAACTAAATATGAGCTAAAAATACAAATATTACGCTAAAACAATTAAAAAGGGACAAAATATAAAAATATACAAAAAGTTGTAAAAAGTACAATTTTTATAAAAATATTATTTTTATATTATGTATTTATTAAAACTACTAATTTTATAAATTAATTAAACTAATTAATACTAAATACATAAATTAAATAAAAAGTAAAAGTAATAATACAACTAATAATAATAATAATAATAATAATAATTAGGGTTAAATAATAATAATAATTAATAATTATCCGTAATTAATGCTGAATTAGGGTTTTGTCGCCTGTCAGAAAATCTCCGCGAGTCGCGGTATTCGATGCAGCAAACCCCGCGAGTCGCGGGGTTCAGAAATTCAACTGACAGGTTAAAAAATTCGACGCGTTTTTCTTTATTTATTTTTTTTTATTTTCTGTTTTCTGTTTTTATATAAATAAAAGATATTTAAATAAAACTTATATTTTTATAAACTAAAATAAAAATAAAGAAACTTATAAAACTTAAATATTTAACAAAATCTTAAAAATACTTATATTTTTGTTTTTCTTTTTATATTTTTGAATAATTAAAACGTATTTTTACAAAAACGAATTTTAATAAAAGTTAACTAAAAATCCTTTTTTTTTATATATATAGCGTTGCGCTTCCGGCGTTTAAGAGATTCCCCGGCAGCGGCGCCAAAAATACTTGATGTTTCGCGAGGGGTATATAAAATAGTTATTAATTTTAGCAGAAAATACTATTAAATACGATACAATTTTACACAAGATATTTATTTATTTATAGAATGGATATACTTAAACCTTGCTACAACACTTATAGGCAGTGTACCTAATCGTACAGTAGTATAGTTTTTAGTAAGTCCGGTTCGTTCCACAGGGAAATCTTTAAACAGAGTTTAACGCTATATTAGTTTACTTTTATAAAAATACAAATATATATATAAGTAATATTATTATTATAAAGGGGGGGTTTTTACCGTTTAATGACCGGTTTGTCGATTTTAAAACTTTAGTCGCAGTTAAAACCAAATGTAAAATATTAAAAATAAATACAAGACTTAAATTAAAGCATAAAGTAAATAACGATAATGAAATTGCGAATAATAAAAGTGCGATAAAATAAACTTGCGATAATTAAAAAGTACGATAATTAAAAGTGCAATTAAATAAAATAACAATAAAAATGCGATAATTAGAAGTGCAATTAAATATAAAATAAAGGAAATTAAATATGAAATAAAAGAATTATGCTTATTTAAACTTCCGTAATCATGATGTTTGACGTGTTGATTTTAGTTTTATGCCCATGGGTTAATTGTCCTTTGTCCTGGATTATTTAATATGTCCGTCTGGTTTTTGTCTATAACAGTCCATCAGTCATAAATATAAAGTGTGAGTGTCCTCGTCAAATTATCCTTATACCCGAAGTTAAATATTCCAACTAATTGAGGACTTAAACTGTAACAAGATTTTAATACTTTGTTTAATAATTACACCAGGATGTCGACTGAGTGTAACCCAAGGTTTTAATATTTTGTTATCAATTATACCAAGTGTCCTTTTACATAATTTCACCCCTGTTTTAATTATTCTAGTGGCTATTAATCCATTCCCGTGTCCGGTTAAATGAACGATTATTCGTACATATAAATACCCCGCCCATCGTGTCCGATCGAGTGTATATGGTAATTTATAGGGACGTCCAATTGTAAATCTTTATATTAACATTAACAAACTATCATTTAGTTAAACAAATATAAAGCCCATTAATAGCTCATAGTCTAATTTCCACAAGTGTCGTTCTTTTGTCCAAACCCCAATTATGGTACAAAGCCCAATTACCCAATTTTAGTAATTAGCCCAACATCATGATTACTTCGGATTAAATAAGCATGATAATAACTTAGCTACGAGACATTAATGTAAAAAGGTTGAACATAACTTACAATGATTAAAAATAGCGTAGCGTTACACGGACAGAATTTCGACTTACACCCTTACAATATTCGCTAACATACCCTTATTATTAGAATTATAATTAAAATTAAAATTAAAATATAAATTATAAATATATCGTATGAATGGAGAGAAAGAAAGATAGATGGTTTTTGCGATCAGAATTCGGTTGCTTTTATAGGGATTTTTGAAACTTGGGGCTCCGCGACTCGCGGCATTTTTGGCCTTCAAACTCCGCGAGTCGCGGAGTTTACTTTTACAGCTCAGAAGAGTTTGGCTCTTTGTTTACCGACGGTTTAAATATAAATATAATGGGGGCACTCACACTTTATATTTATGACTGATGGACTGTTATGGACAAAAACCAGACGGACATATTAAATAATCCAGGACAAAGGACAAAACTTCGCGAGTCGCGGAGTTTACTTTTACAGCTCAGAAGAGTTTGGCTCTTTGTTTACCGACGGTTTAAATATAAATATAATATATTAAATAATTATAAGAATTATTTAAATATTATATTATATTTATGTGCATAGTTGACTTGTGATTTTTAGTCCGTTGCGTCGAGCGTTGAGAGTTGACTCTGGTCCCGGTTCCGGATTTTCGAACGTCCTTGCGTACAATTTTATATTTTGTACTTTGCGTTTTGAATCTTGTACTCTTGTAATTTCGAGACGTTTCTTATCAATAATTGGAACCTCTTTGATTGTCTTTTGTACTTTTGAGCTTTTTGGTCGTTTGCGTCTTCAATTCATCGAATTTGTCTTTTGTCTTCACCTTTTATTATTTAAACGAATATCACTTGTAAATAGAACAATTGCAACTAAAAGCTTGTCTTTCTTGAGGAATAATGCTATGAAATATATGTTCGTTTTTAGCATTATCAAGTACCTACCCGTTAAATAAATTTCGTCCCGAAATTTTAAGCAGTTGGAGGTGTTGACGTATCTTCTGGAAATAAGTGCGGGTATTTCTTCTTCATCTGATCTTATCGTTCCCAGGTGAACTCGGGTCCTCTACGAGCATTCCAGCAAACTTAACAATTGGTATCTTGTTTTGTTTAAGTCTTTTAACCTCACGATCCATTATTTCGACGGGTTCTTGGATGAATTGAAGTTTTTCGTTGATTTGGATTTCGTCTAACGGAATAGTGAGATCTTCTTTAGAAAAACATTTCTTCAAATTCGAGACGTGGAAAGTGTTATGTACAGCCACGAGTTGTTGAGGTAACTCAAGTCGGTAAGCTACTGGTCCGACACGATCAATAATCTTGAATGGTCCAATATACCTTGGATTTAATTTACCTCGTTTACCAAATCGAACAACGCCTTTCCAAGGTGCAACCTTAAGCATGACCATCTCTCCAATTTCAAATTCTATATCTTTTCTTTTAATGTCGGCGTAGCTCTTTTGTCGACTTTGGGCGGTTTTCAACCGTTGTTGAATTTGGATGATCTTCTCGATAGTTTCTTGTATTATCTCCGGATCCGTAATCTGTCTATCCCCCACTTCACTCCAACAAATTGGAGACCTGCACTTTCTACCATAAAGTGCTTCAAATGGCGCCATCTCAATGCTTGAATGGTAGCTGTTGTTGTAGGAAAATTCTGCTAACGGTAGATGTCGATCCCAACTATTTCCTAAATCAATAACACATCCTCGTAGCATGTCTTCAAGCGTTTGTATCGTCCTTTCGCTCTGCCCATTAGTTTGTGAATGATAGGCAGTACTCATGTCTAGACGAGTTCCTAATGCTTTCTATAATGTCTGCCAGAATCTTGAAATAAATCTGCCATCCCTATCAGAGATAATAGAGATTGGTATTCCATGTCTGGAGACGACTTCCTTCAAATACAGTCGTGCTAACTTCTCCATCTTGTCATCTTCTCTTATTGGCAGGAAGTGTGCTGATTTGGTGAGAAGATCAACTATTACCCAAATAGTATCAAAACCACTTGCAGTCCTTGGCAATTTAGTGATGAAATCCATGGTAATGTTTTCCCATTTCCATTCCGGGATTTCGGGTTGTTGAAGTAGACCTGATGGTTTCCGATGCTCAGCTTTGACCTTAGAACACGTCAAACATTCTCCTACGTATTTAGCAACATCGGCTTTCATACCCGGCCACCAAAAATGTTTCTTGAGATCCTTGTACATCTTCCCCGTTCCAGGATGTATTGAGTATCTGGTTTTATGAGCTTCTCTAAGTACCATTTCTCTCATATCTCTAAATTTTGGTACCCAGATCCTTTCAGCCCTATACCGGGTTCCGTCTTCCCGAATATTAAGATGCTTCTCCGATCCTTTGGGTATTTCATCCTTTAAATTTCCCTCTTTTAAAACTCCTTGTTGCGCCTCCTTTATTTGAGTAGTAAGGTTATTGTGAATCGTTATATTCATAGATTTTACTCGAATGGGTTCTCTGTCCTTCCTGCTCAAGGCGTCGGCTACCACATTTGCCTTCCCCGGGTGGTAACGAATCTCAAATTCGTAATCATTCAACAATTTAATCCACCTACGCTGCCTCAAATTCAGTTGTTTCTGATTAAATATGTGTTGAAGACTTTTGTGGTCGGTATATATAATACTTTTGACCCCATATAAGTAGTACCTCCAAGTCTTTAATGCAAAAACAACCACGCCTAATTCCAAATCATGCGTCGTATAATTTTGTTCGTGAATCTTCAATTGTCTAGACGCATAAGCAATCACCTTCGTTCGTTGCATTAATACACAACCGAGACCTTACTTTGATGCATCACAATAAATCACAAAATCATCATTCCCTTCAGGCAATGACAATATAGGTGCCGTAGTTAGCTTTTTCTTCAATAACTGGAACGTTTTCTCTTGTTCATCCTTCCATTCAAATTTCTTCCCTTTATGCGTTAATGCAGTCAAGGGTTTTGCTATTCTGGAAAAGTCTTGGATGAACCTTCTGTATTAACCAGCTAGTCCTAAAAACTGGCGTATGTGTTTCGGAGTTTTCGGGGTTTCCCACTTTTCAACAGTTTCTATCTTTGCCGGATCCACCTTAATACCTTCTTTGTTCACTATGTGACCGAGGAATTGAACTTCTTCCAACCAAAATGCACACATTAAAAACTTAGCGTACAATTCTTCCTTCCTCAATACTTCTAACACCTTTCTCAAATGTTCACCTTGTTCTTGGTCATTCTTTGAGTAAATAAGTATGTCATCAATGAAAACAATGACAAACTTGTCAAGGTATGGTCCACACACTCAGTTCATAAGGTCCATGAACACAGCTGGTGCATTAGTTAAACCAAATGGCATGACCATAAACTCGTAATGACCGTAACATGTTCTGAAAGCAGTCTTTGGAATATCATCTTCTTTCACCCGCATTTGATGATACCCGGAACGTAAGTCAATCTTTGAATAAACAGACGAGCCTTGTAGTTGATCAAATAAGTCGTCGAGTCTCGGTAGTGGGTAGCGGTTCTTGATGGTAAGTTTGTTCAACTCTCGGTAGTCGATACACAACCTGAATGTACCATCTTTCTTCTTGACAAACAAAACAGGAGCTCCCCACGGTGATGTGCTTGGTCGAATGAAACCACGCTCTAAAAGTTCTTGTAATTTGCTTTGCAGTTCTTTTATCTCGCTGGGTGCGAGTCTGTAAGGAGCACGAGCTATTGGTGCAGCTCCTGGTACAAGATCTATTTGAAATTCAACGGATCGATGTGGGGGTAATCCCGGTAATTCTTTCGGAAATACATCGGGAAATTCTTTTGCGACGGGAACATCATTGATGCTCTTTTCTTCAGTTTGTACTTTCTCGACGTGTGCTAGAACAGCATAGCAACCTTTTCTTATTAGTTTTTGTGCCTTCAAATTACTAATAAGATGTAGCTTCGTGTTGCCCTTTTCTCCGTACACCATTAAGGGTTTTCCTTTTTCTCGTATAATGCGAATTGCATTTTTGTAACAAACGAACTCTGCTTTCACTTCTTTCAACCAGTCCATACCGATTATCACATCAAAACTCCCTAAATCTACTGGTATCAAGTCAATCTTAAATGTTTCGCTAACCAGTTTAATTTATCGATTCCGACATATATCATCTGCTGAAATTAATTTACCATTTGCTAATTCGAGTAAAAATTTACTATCCAAAGGCGTCAATGGATAACTTAATTTAGCACAAAAATCTCTACTCATATAGCTTCTATCCGCACCCGAATCAAATAAAACGTAAGCAAACTTATTGTCAATAAGAAACGTACCTGTAACAAGCTCCGGGTCTTCTTGTGCCTCTGCTGCATTAATATTGAATACTCTTCCACGGCCTTGTCCATTCATGTTCTCCTGGTTCAGGCAATTTCTAATAATGTGGCCCGGTTTTCCACATTTATAACAAACTACATTGGCATAACTTGCTCCGACACTACTTGCTCCGCCATTACTCGTTCCGACACCATTTGTTCCTTTCGTTCTGTTAACCCCTGGTCCGTAGACCTCACACTTTGCCGCGCTATGACCATTTCTTTTACACTTGTTGCAAAATTTGGTGCAGAACCTCGAGTGATACTTTTCACACCTTTGGCATAGCTGCTTCTGATTGTTTTTGTTGTTGCAATTATTATTGTTGTTGGGATGATTGTTGTAGTTGCTGCTGTTGTTGTTGTTGTTGTTGTTGGGCCGTTTGTTGTAGTTGCGATTGATGTTGCGATTGTTGGGATAGTTTTTGTGATTATTGTTGTAATTGCTGCTGTTGTTGTATTGGTGATTCTTATCACCGTTTTCCTCCCACTTTCTTTTGACTTGCTTCACATTGGCCTCTTTAGCAGTCTGTTCTTTAATTCTTTCTTCAATTTGGTTCACTAGTTTGTGAGCCATTCTACATGCCTGTTGTATGGAGGCGGGCTCGTGTGAACTTATATCTTCTTGGATTCTTTCCGGTAATCCTTTCACAAATGCGTCGATCTTCTCTTCCTCATCTTCGAACGCTCCCGGACACAATAGGCACAATTCTGTAAATCGTCTTTCGTACGTGGTAATATCAAATCCTTTTGTTCGTAACCCTCTAAGTTCTGTCTTGAGCTTATTGACCTCGGTTCTGGGACGGTACTTCTCGTTCATTAAGTGCTTGAATGCTGACCACGGTAGTGCGTAAGCATCATCTTATCCCACTTGCTCTAGATAGGTATTCCACCATGTTAACACAGAACCTGTGAAGGTATGCGTAGCGTACTTCACTTTGTCCTCTTCAGTACACTTACTTATGGCAAACACCGATTCGACCTTCTCGGTCCACCGTTTCAATACGATCGGTCCTTCGGTTCCATCAAATTCCAAAGGTTTGCAGGCAGTGAATTCTTTGTAGGTGCATCCTACACGATTTCCTGCACTGCTAGATCTAAGGTTATTGTTGGTATGTAGCGCAGCCTGTACTGCGGCTATGTTTGAAGCAAGAAAGGCACGAAATTCCTCTTCGCTCATATTCAAGGTGTGTCGAGTAGTCGGTGCCATTTCCTTCAAAATAGTCAAATGAAACGAGTTAATCATATAGAATATCAAGAGTAGTCAATAGTATTTCGTAGCGTAATATGAACTTATTTATAAAAGCTCTTTCTTCATATTAGCGTTTTATACTCTTTAATTCGGGTAGTACCTACCCGTTAAGTTCACACTTAGTAGCTAACATACCATTTCAACTACTACAATTCTATATGAAAAACTAATCACAAAAACAAAACAAATATATATATATATATATATATATATATATATATATATATATATATATATATATATATATATATATATATATATATATATATATATATATATATATATCATATTCAAGCCTTTATACAATAACTTGTAAACTTACAATACCGCTATTTTACATATAGCATGAAATATAGCACATAAAACTTTGATACAAAGTAGCTGCGAAGATAATTCTAGTTAATAAATAAGGCGTTTAGCAAAGGCAATAAAGACACGTAATTCATACGTCTAGAAATAAGTCATGCATTCTGGTTTTACTAATACCACTTCCCATCCTTGGTTTTGTGGAACATAACCGTTGTGACCGATAGTAAGACAATGTGTTGTAACGTCGTCAAAAGGATGAAGGTTACGTAATGACCAACAGTCTCGTAATAACCTAAAAACCTAATTTCTTACCCCAATTACCGACTCCATCACTTGTGGGAACGTTTTGTTTAACAGTTGTAGCCCGATGTTCTTGTTCTCACTTTGGTGAGAAGCGAACATTACTAACCCGTAAGCATAACATGCTTCTTTATGTTGCATGTTAGCCGCTTTTTCTAAATCACGAAGTCCTATATTCGGATATATTGAGTCAAAATAATTTCTTAACCCGTTGCGTAAAATAGCATTTGGGTTCCCCGCAATATATGCGTCAAAGTAAACACATCGTAACTTATGGATTTCCCAGTGTGATATCCCCCATCTTTCGAACGAAAGCCTTTTATAAACCAAGGCATTCTTGGAACGTTCTTCGAATGTCGTACAAACTGATCTCGCCTTAAATAGTTGTGCCGAGGAATTCTGACCGACTCTAGACAAGATTTCATCAATCATGTCTCCGGGTAGGTCTCTTAAAATATTGGGTAGTCTATCCATTTTGTGTTTTTATACTGTAAAATAGACAAGAGTTAGATTCATAAAAAAATACTTATTAATACAAGCAATTTTTACATATATCATAAAGCATAAGCACACTATATTACATATATTACACCACACGAATACAACTATCTTATTCCGACACGCTCGTTTCTTCTTCTTCGGTTTTGGTTCGTTTTGCCAAGTTTCTAGGGATATATGATGTTCCCCTAATACGAGCCGTCGTTTTCCACATTGGTTTAGAAAAACCTGGTGGTTTAGAGGTTCCCGGGTTATTGCCACAACTTAAGAAATACGGGTGTTGACGATACATATAAAGTTCATCGGGTTTGGAATCAAATTTCTCTATTTTTATGCCCTTTCCCTAATTGTTCTCTTTTGCCTTATTAAATTGTGTTGGGGTAATTTCTATAACATCATCGGAATCCTTGTCGGGATCCGATTCATCGGAGAATTGGTAATCCTCCCAATACTTTGCTTCCTTGGCGGAAACACCATTGACCATAATTAACTTTGGTCGGTTGGTTGAGGATTTTCTTCTACTTAACCGTTTTATTATTTCCCCCACTGGTTCTATTTCTTCTTTCGGTTCTGATTCTTCTTCCGGTTCCGATTCTTCTTCCGGTTCCGACTCTTCTTCCGGTTCCTCTTCGGGAACTTGTGAATCAGTCCACGTATCATTCCAATTTACATTTGACTCTTCATTATTATTAGGTGAGTCAATGGGACTTGTTCTACAGGTAGACATCTACCACATAATATCAAACGCGTTAAGAGATTAATATATCACATAATATTCACATGTTAAAAATATATAGTTTCTAACAAAATTTGTTAAGCAATCATTTTTTCAAGTAAACACGGTCGAAGTCCAGACTCACTAATGCATCCTAACAAACTCGATAAGACACACTAATGCAAAATTCTGGTTCTCTAAGACCAACGGTCGGATACCAACTGAAATGTGCCGTTCTTATTGATTAAAAACGTTCCATATTAATTGATTTCGTTGCGAGGTTTTGACCTCTATATGAGATATTTTTCAAAGACTGCATTAATTTTAAAACAAACCATAACCTTTATTTCATCAATAAAGGTTTAAAAATCTTTACGTAGATTATCAAATAATAATAATCTAAAATATCCTGTTTACACACGACTATTACATAATGGTTTACAATACAAATATGTTACAACGAAATAAGTTTCTTGAATGCAGTTTTTACACAATATCATACAAGCATGGACTCCAAATCTTGTCCTTATTTAAGTATGCGACAGTGGAAGCTCTTAATAATCACCTGAGAATAAACATGCTTTAAACGTCAACAAAAAAATGTTGGTAAGTTATAGGTTTAACCTATATATATCAAATCGTAACAATAGACCACAAGATTTCATATTTCAATATACATCCTATACATAGAGATAAAAATCATTCATATGGTGAACACCTGGTAACCGACATTAACAAGATGCATATATAAGAATATCCCCATCATTCCGGGACACCCTTCGGATATGATATAAATTTCGAAGTACTAAAGCATCCGGTACTTTGGATGGGGTTTGTTAGGCCCAATAGATCTATCTTTAGGATTCGCGTCAATTAAGGTGTCTGTTCCCTAATTCTTAGATTACCAGACTTAATAAAAAGGGGCATATTCGATTTCGGTAATTCAACCATAGAATTTAGTTTCACATACTTGTGTCTATTTTGTAAATCATTTATAAAACCTGCATGTATTCTCATCCCAAAAATATTAGATTTTAAAAGTGGGACTATAACTCACTTTCACAGATTTTTACTTCGTCGGGAAGTAAGACTTGGCCACTGGTCGATTCACGAACCTATAAAAAAATATGTACATATATATCAAAGTATGTTCAAAATATATTTACAACACTTTTAATACATTTTGATGTTTTAAGTTCATTAAGTCAGTTGTCATCGTTAGTAACCTACAACTAGTTGTCCAAAGTTAGATGTACAGAAAAAAATTGATATATATTATCTTGAATCAATCCACAACCCAGTGTATACACGTCTCAGGCTAGATCACAACTCAAAGTATATATATTTTTGGAATCAACCTCAACCCTGTATAGCTAACTCCCACATTACTGCATATAGAGTGTCTATGGTTGTTCCAAATAATATATACACATGGGTCGATATGATATGTCAAAACATTTGCATACGTGTCTATGGTATCCCAAGATTACATAATATATTAGAATACATGTATAATACAATATAAGTTAGCTAGGATATGATTAATATAGATTTGTTACCAATTTTCACGTTGCTACAACAAGAAAAATTATCCAATCTTGTTTTACCCATAACTTCTTCATTTTAAATCCGTTTTGAGTGAATCAAATTGCTATGGTTTCATATTGAACTCTATTTTATGAATCTAAATAGAAAAATTATAGTTTTATAGTTGTAAATATAAGTTACAAGTCGTTTTTGTAAAGGCAGTCATTTCAGTCGAAAGAACGACGTCTAGATGACCATTTTAGAAAACAAACTTCCACTTTGAGTTTAACCATGATTTTTGGATATAGTTTCATGTTCATAAGAAAAATCATTTTCCCAGAAGAACAACTTTTAAATCAAAGTTTATCATAGTTTTTAATTAACTAACCCAAAACAGCCCGCGGTGTTACTACAACGGCGTATGTCCGGTTTTACAGTGTTCTTCGTGTTTCCAGGTTTTAAATCATTAAGTTAGCATATCATATAGATATAGAACATGTGTTTAGTTGATTTTAAAAGTCAAGTTAGAAGGATTAACTTTTGTTTGCGAACAAGTTTAGAATTAACTAAACTATGTTCTAGTGATTACAAGTTTAAACCTTCGAATAAGATAGCTTTATATGTATGAATCGAATGATGTTATGAACATCATTACTACCTCAAGTTTTCTGGATAAAGCTACTAGAAATGAGAAAAATGGATCTAGCTTCAAAGGATCCTTGGATGGCTTGAAAGTTCTTGAAGCAGAATCATGACACAAAAAACAAGTTCAAGTAAGATTTTCACTCGAAATAAGATTGTTATAGTTATAGAAATTGAATCAAAGTTTGAATATGAGTATTACCTTATATTAGAAAGATATATTACTGTAAATAAGAAAGATTTCTTGAGGTTGGATGATCACTCTACAAGATTGGAAGTAAGCTAGCAAACTTGGAAGTATTCTTGATTTTATGAAACTAGAACTTGTAGAATTTATGAAGAACACTTAGAACACGAAGATAGAACTTGAGAGAGATCAATTAGATAAAGAAAATTTAAGAATGAAAGTGTTTGTAGATGTTTTTGGTCGTTGGTGTATGGATTAGATATAAAGAATATGTAATTTTGTTTTCATGTAAATAAGTCATGAATGATTACTCATATTTTTGTAATTTTATGAGATATTTCATGCTAGTTTCCAAATGATGGTTCCCACATGTGTTAGGTGAATCATATGAGCTGCTAAGAGCTGATCATTGGAGTGTATATACCAATAGTATATACATCTAAAAGCTGTGTATTGTACGAGTACGAATATGGGTGCATACGAGTAGAATTGTTGATGAAACTGAACGAGGATATAATTGTAAGCATTTTTGTTAAGTAGAAGTATTTTGATAAGTGTCTTGAAGTCTTTCAAAAGTGTATGAATACATATTAAAACACTACATGTATATACATTTTAACTGAGTCGTTAAGTCATCGTTAGTCGTTACATGTAAGTGCTGTTTTGAAACCTTTAGGTTAACGATCTTGTTAAATGTTGTTAACCCAATGTTTATAATATCAAATGAGATTTTAAATTATTATATTATCATAATAATATGATGTATGAATATCTCTTAATATGATATATATATATATATATATATATATATATATATATATATATATATATATATATATATATATATATATATATATATATACATTAAATGTCGTTACAACGATAATCATTACATATATGTCTCGTTTCAAAATCATTAAGTTAGTAGTCTTGCTTTTACATATGTAGTTCATTGTTAATATACTTAATGATATGTTTACTTATCATAATATCATGTTAACTATATATATATATATATATATATATATATATATATATATATATATATATATATATATATATATATATATATATATATATATCCATATATATGTCATCTTATAGTTTTTACAAGTTTTAACGTTCGTGAATCACCGGTCAACTTGGGTGGTCAATTGTCTATATGAAACCTATTTCAATTAATCAAGTATTAACAAGTTTGATTACTTAACATGTTGGAAACACTTAATCATGTAAATAAAAATTTCATTTAATATATATAAACATGGAAAAGTTCGGGTCACTACATGAGTGACCCATGAAAGCTAGCCTATGTCATTTAACCTCCTCGCATGCTTGCAGAGATAATTTCAAACCTAACATAGATGACTCACCTTATCTTTTTGCTCTTATAATAAAAGCAAACCACTTAGGCTATTAGAAAAGAAACACCAAAAAGATTCTTAAGAATGAGAGTTTGCTTGAGGACAAGCAAAGTCTAAGTTTGGGATATTTGATATCGGCTAAAAAGTCACGTTTTCACCCCGGTATTAAGGCCCAAAAATAAGAAAGATTCGAACTTTGTCAGAAAAATACCCACTTCGTCGGTTAGAATTGAAGAACAAGTAATTACGAAGGCGGTGCAAAAAGAATTAAGAGAATCGGAGCTAAAACGAAGATTCTAGAGCAAAAACGGTGAAAGACAAGAAATCAAGTTACGATCCAGGAAATCAAGGCTGACCATCACCAGAAACGGCCCGCCATATGGCCTGCCATACGACATGCCAGTATGGAGTACGGCCTGCCAAACGACCCAGCAAACGGCCCCAAGAAACGGGCTGCCAGCCAAACGGGCTGCCAAATACGGCCCACCAAACGGGCTGCCAAACGGCCTGCCAGCCGTATTTTGGCAAAATCCTAGTCTATTTAAAGGTCTTTGTCATTCACTCTAACACACTCTTCAATTCACTTCTTTCTCTCTCTTGTACAATATTAGTCATACTCTCAAGGCCTTCGACTCTGTGCGGGAAACCTAGTACCCGGAGAAGAACGCTAAAGATTGTATTAGGAGCGGTCTGGAGTCTTGAAGTTGTCACTTTTGTATTCAGAACTCGTTTAATCTACTGGTACTTCTATCCTTTATCTTATATAATGTTTTATGATATTGCCATGATTAGCGAGTAGTTATCTTTAGTGTTTGCTATGATGTAAGCAGTTATAATGCCAAAATAGTATTATGGTCTGTGTATGCTGTTGAAATACTTTCCGATTATGCTTTAAACTCAATTGCTTTTCCAACTAATAGAACGTAGTTACAGGCTTTGTTATTTGGAAGTCACGAACCCCGATTCAGATTACACTATCTGTGTCACCCCTTGGTAAGAGAAGTCTATCAGATACAACGTAAGATCGACCGAGGCACACCAGTTGTAGTAAGTCTATCGAGCATTGGATTCCGACTGAGGACTCTTTCGTAGTGAAACATCTGACTAGATCCTTAGTACATTGTCAGTCCTAACCCATGCTAGTGTAGTCACCAAGTATATAAACTTCGTACGTGCACGCTGAAGCACAACGGTTGTTGTAAGCTATACCTCTGCTAAGTAAGGCCATGGAACCCGGTCAGTGTTGACCAGTACACTGCACAATAACGCGGTCTCAAGCATTGCACCCCGCTTGAGGGATTCTTAGTTAATTAAGGAACTGTTTGTTTAGACACATAAAGAATTGGACCGTTAGGATAACCGAACGTGTTCACGGAAGTCAGCTTGACTTGGCCATGGTGTTCTTTATGGTTGAACTCTTTTTAAGGGCCTAACTATCTTTTAAGAACCTATTTTGACTCAACATATCCAACATAGGATTTCGGGAATTAGAAAGAGCTTCTAACATGCAACATAAAGAAGCATGTTATGCTTACGGGTTAGTGATGTTCGCTTCTTACCAAAGTGAGAAAAAGAACATCGGATTGAAACTTTTAAATAAAACCTTCCCACAAGTGACGGATTCAGTAGTTGGGGTGAGAAACAAGTTTTTAGATTATTACGGGGCTGTTGGACATTACAAAACCCTCGTCCTTTTGATGACATTACAACATGCTGCCTAGCCAATGGTCATAACGGTTATTTTCCACAAGACCAAGGATGGGAAGTCGTCTTAGTAAAACCAAAATGCATGACTTGTTTCTGGACTTATGAATTACGTGTCTTTATTTCCTTTGCTGAACAACTTGCGTATTAACTAGATTTATCTTCAAAACTGTCCCGTATCAAAGTGTACTATATTTCATGTTATATGTAATATAGCGATGTTGTAAGTTTGAAGAATATTTATATGTGATATATTATTATAATCAGTTTTTCATATGGAATTATAGTAATTGAATTATATATTAGCTACTAAGTATGAGCTTAACGGGTAGGTAGTACCCGAATTTAAACTTATAAAACGCTAATATGAAGAAAAAACTTTTATAAATGAGTTCATATTATGCTACGAAATACTATTGACTACTCTTAATATTCTGTATGATTAACTCGATTCAGTTCACTATTTTGAAGGAAATGGCACCGACTACACGACACACCATGAATATGAGCGAAGAGGAATTTTGTACCTTTCTTGCTGCAAACATAGCCGCAGTACAGGCTGCGCTACATACCAACAATAACTCTGAATCTAGCAATGCAGCTAACAGCGCAAGAAATCGTGTAAGATGCTCCTACAAAGAATTCACTGCCTGCAAACCTTTGGAATTTGATGGAACCGAAGGACCAATTGGATTGAAATGGTGGACCGAGAAAGTCGAATCGGTGTTTTCTATAAGTAAGTGTACTGAAGAGGACAAAGTTAAGTACGCTACGCATACCTTCACAGGTACTGCGTTAATGTGGTGGAACACCTATCTTGAACAGGTAGGATAAAAGGCTGCTTACGCACTACCGTGGTCGGCATTCAAGCAATTGATGAACAAGCAGTACCATCCTAGAAACGAAGCCAATAAGCTCAAGGTAGAGCTTAGAGAGTTACGAACACAAGGGTTCGACATTACCACGTATGAATGACGATTCACAGAGTTGTGCCTATTGTGTTCGAGAGCGTTCGAAGATGAAGAAGAGAAGATCGACGCGTTTGTAAAAGGGTTACCAGTAAGGATTCAAGAAGATGTGAGTTCACACGAGCCCGCTTCCATGCAAAAGGCAAGTCGAATGGCTCATAAACTCATAAATCAGATTGAAGGAAGAATTAAAGAGCAGGCGGCCGAAGAAGCCAACACGAAACAACTCAAGAGGAAGTGGGAGGAAAACGGTGACAAGAGTTACTAGTACAACAACAATAACAATTACAATCACAATCGCAACAACTATCCCAACAACCGTAACAACAATCACAACAATAACTGCAATCCTAACAATAACTACAACAAACATCCCAACAACAACAACTACAACAACAGTTTCAACAACAATAACAATCCCAACAACAACCTCAATAACAACAACGGCAACAAAAACCAAAAACTGCCATATCATAGGTGTGAAGAAAATCATCTGGGGTTTTGCACGACATTTTGCAACAGGTGTAAAAGAAATGGTCATAGCGTGACAAAGTGTGAGGTCTACGGACCAAAGTTTAACAGAACTAAAGGAACAAATAGTGTCGAAATAAGTAATGCCGGAACGAATAGTGTCGGAGCAAGTAATACCAATGCTGTTTGTTATAAATGTGGAAAACCAGGCCACATTATTAGAAATTACCCGAATCAGGGGAATACTAATGGGCAGGGCCGTGGAAGAGTTTTCAATATTAATGCGGCAGAAGCACAGGAAGACCCGGAGCTTGTTACGGGTACGTTTCTTATTGACGATAAATCTGCTTATGTTTTATATGATTAGGGTGCGGATAGAAGCTATATGAGTAGAGAATTTTGTGCTAAATTAAGTTGCCCATTGACACCTTTGGATAATAAATTTTTACTCGATTTAGCAAATGGTAAATTAATTTCAGCAGATAATATATATCGGGATAGAGAAATTAAACTGAGTGATGAAACGTTTAAGATTGATTTAATACCAATCAAGTTAGGGAGTTTTGATTTAATAATTGGCATGGACTGGTTGAAGAAGGTAAGAGCAGAGGTCGTTTGTTACAAAAATGCGATTCGTATTATGCGTGAAAAAGGAAAACCTTTAATGGTGTATGGAGAAAAGAACAACGCGAAGTTAAATCTTATTAGTAGTTTGAAGGTGCAAAAACTAATAAGAAAAGGTTGTTACGTCATTCTAGCACACATCGAGGAAGTTAAACCTGAAGAAAAGAACATCAGTGATGTTCCCATCGCAAAAG
The DNA here is from genome assembly GCF_046630445.1 of Rutidosis leptorrhynchoides. Lineage (NCBI taxonomy): Eukaryota > Viridiplantae > Streptophyta > Magnoliopsida > Asterales > Asteraceae > Rutidosis > Rutidosis leptorrhynchoides. The sequence goes on along the minus strand of NC_092338.1, from coordinate 274,061,801 downwards.
AATTTTCCGATGTATTTCCGAAAGAATTACTGGTATTACTCCCACATCGATCCGTTGAATTTCAAATAGACCTTGTACCAGGAGCTGCACCAATAGCTCGTGCTCCATACAGACTCGCACCCAGCGAAATGAAAGAATTACAAAGTCAGTTACAGGAACTTTTAGAGCTTGGTTTCATTCGACCAAGTACATCACCATGGGGAGCTCCTGTTCTGTTTGTCAAGAAGAAAGATGGTACATTCAGATTGTGTATCGACTACCTAGAGTTGAACAAACTTACCATCAAGAACCGTTACCCATTACCGAGAATCGACGACTTATTTGATCAACTACAAGGCTCGTCGGTTTATTCAAAGATCGATTTACGTTCTGGATATCACCAAATACGAGTGAAAGAGGATGACATTCCGAAGACTGCTTTTAGGACGCGTTACGGTCATTACGAGTTTATGGTTATGCCGTTGGGATTGACTAACGCACCAGCTGTGTTCATGGACCTCATGAACCGAGTGTGTGGGCCATATCTTGAGAAGTTTTTCATTGTTTTTATCGATGACATACTTATTTACTCGAAGAATGATCAAGAGCACGAAGAACATTTGAGAAAAGTGCTAGAGTTGTTGAGAAAAGAAAAACTGTACGCTAAGTTTTCAAAGTGTGCATTTTGGTTGGAAGAAGTTCAATTCCTCGGTCATATATTGAACAAAGAAGGGATTCAGGTGGATCCAGCAAAGATTGAAACCGTTGAAAAGTGGGAAACCCCAAAAACTCCGAAACACATACGCCAATTTTTAGGGCTAGCTGGTTATTACAGGAGATTCATCCAAGATTTTTCCAAAATAGCAAAACCCTTGACTGCATTAACGCATAAAGGGAGGAAATTTGAATGGAAGGATGAACAAGAAAAAGCGTTTCAATTGTTGAAGAATAAGTTAACTACGGCACCTATATTGTCATTACCTGAAGGGAATGATGATTTTGTGATATATTGTGACGCCTCAAAGCAAGGTCTCGGTTGTGTATTAATGCAACGAACGAAAGTAATTGATTATGCGTCTAGACAATTGAAGATTCACGAGCAGAATTATACGATGCATGATTTGGAATTAGGAGCGGTTGTTTTTGCATTAAAGACTTGGAGGCACTACTTATATGGGGTCAAAAGTATTATATATACCGACCACAAAAGTCTTCAACACATATTTAATCAGAAACAACTGAACATGAGGCAGCGCAGATGGATTGAATTGTTGAATGATTACGACTTTGAGATTCGTTATCACTTGGGGAAGGAAAATGTGGTAGCCGACGCCTTGAGCAAAAAGGACAGAGAACCCATTCGAGTAAAAGCTATGAATATAATGATTCACACTAACCTTACTACTCAAATAAAGGAGGTGCAACAAGAAGTTTTAAAAGAGGGAAATTTAAAGGATGAAATACCCAAAGGATCGGAGAAGCATCTTAATATTCAGGAAGACAAACCCGGTATAGGGCTGAAAGGATTTGTGTACCAGAATTTGGAGATATGAGAGAAATGGTACTTAGAGAAGCTCATAAAACCAGATACTCAATACATCCTGGAATGGGGAAGATGTACAAGGATCTCAAGAAACATTTTTGGTGGCCGGGTATGAAAGTCGATGTTGCTAAATACGTAGGAGAATGTTTGACGTTGATGTTATGCGAGGTGTATATGAAATAGCTTATATTTTACTAGGAAAAACTATTAAATACTATACAATTTTACACAAGATATTTATTTATTTATAGAATGGATATACTTAAACCTTGCTACAACACTTATAGGCAGTGTACCTAATCGTACAGTAGTGTAGTTTTTAGTAAGTCCGGTTCGTTCCACAGGAAAATCTTTAAACAAAGCTTAACGCTATATTAGTTTTACTTTATAAAAATACAAATATATATATAAGTAATATTATTAATATAAAGGGGGGTTTTTACCGTTTAATGACCGGTTTGTCGATTTTAAAACTTTAGTCGCAGTTAAAACCTAATGTAAAATATTAAATAAATAAAAGACTTAATTTAAAGAGTAAATAATGAAATTGCAATAAATAAAAGTGCGATGAAATAAAATTGCGATAATTAAAAAGTGCGATAATTAAAAGTGCAATTAAATACAATGACAATAAATAAAAGTACGATAATTAGAAGTGCAATTAAATATGAAAATAAAGGAATTATGCTTATTTAAACTTCCGTAATCATGATGTTTGACGTGTTGATTTTTAGTTTATTCCCATGGGTTAATTGTCCTTTGTCCTGGATTATTTGATATGTCCGTCTGGTTTTTGTCCATAACAGTCCATCAGTCATAAATATAAAGTGCGAGTATCCTCGTCAAATTATCCTTATACCCGAAGTCAAATATTCCAACTAATTGGGGACTTAAACTGTAACAAGGTTTTATTACTTTGTTATCAATTATGCCAAGTGTCCTTGTACATAATTTCACCCCTGTTTTAATAATTCCATAGACTATTAATCCATTCCCGTGTCCGGTTAAATGAACGATTATTCGAACATATAAATATCCCGCCCATCATGTCCGATCGAGTGTATATGGTTATTTATAGGTACGTCCAATTGTAATTCTTTATATTAAAATTAACAAACTATCATTTAGTTAAACAAATATAAAGCCCATTAATAGCCCATAGTCTAATTTCCACAAGTGTCGTTCGTTTGTCCAAACCCCAATTATGGTACAAAGCCCAATTACCCAATTTTAGTAATTAGCCCAACATCATGATTACTTCATTTTAAATAAGCATAATAATAACTTAGCTACGAGACATTAATGTAAAAAGGTTGAACATAACTTACAGTGATTAAAAATAGCGTAGCGTTACACGGACAGAATTTCGACTTACACCCTTACAACATTCGCTAACATACCCTTATTATTAGGATTAAAATTACAATTAAAATTAAAATATAAATATATATATAAGTTTATGTATGAGTGAAGAGAAAAAGATGTGTAAATTTCGGCCGAATGCTCGGCCTTTTATAGGCCCACGTAATACTATTTGACCTCCGCGAGTGCGGAGATTTTTGCCTTTATAAGCTCCGCGAGTGCGGAGCTGTGGATTCCAGCTCACACAAGCTTGGTTCCTAGCTTGCCGACGGATTTTATTATATAAATATAATATAAATATATAATTTATATAATTAATTATATATTATATTATATTTATATACATAATTAATTTGTAACTTTCGGTCCGTTGCGTCGAGCGTTGAGAGTTGACTTTGGTCCCGGTTCTGAATTTTTGAACGTCCTTTCGTATAATTTAATATCTTGTACTTTACGTTTTGCGGCTTGTACTCTTGTAATTTTGAGACGTTTCTCATCAATAATTGGAACCACTTTGATTGTACTTTGTACTTTTGAGCTTTTTGGTCGTTTGCATCTTCAATTCGTCGAATCTGTCTTTTGTCTTCACCTTTTATTATTTAAACAAATATTACTTGTAAATAGGACAACTGTAACTAAAAGCTTGTCTTTCTTGAGGGATAATGCGATGAAATATATGTTCGTTTTTAGCATTATCAAATATTCCCACACTTGAGTGTTGCTTGTCCTCAAGCAATATAGTCTTGAAATATACTAGAATCACTTCTTTATTCTTCACACTTTGTACATCAGTGATTTCATTACGACGGTATGAACAATGGTAGTAACGTTATTGTTTACAGTCCCACATGACTATAAAAATTTAGATCTTTTAAGGAAATTGGATCTTTATGAAAACATTTGATCTTTTTGAAAATTCAATCTAGTTTTTACCCTAGATAAGTTTTCCGGAATAACCCTTCACCGGTGTTTGTAAATTGTTTTTGTGGGTTTCGTGGGTTTTAGATTTGTAAATTTTATCTCAAAACTTGTGGTTTTGTGTCACCCACTTGCTAACCTTGTATTGGGAAAGTAACACGTCCAGTATACTTGCTCCAAATATTACCTTTCGGTAAACTACCGTCCGGTTGTAAAGGAAAGCATTGAACAAGCAACTGTTAAGGCAATATCCCCTGACATGCTTTTAATTATGGTCTATAACGTGTCGGACGCAATTACTATCCTTTGTAGGAGCAATAGTAAAGCTCACCCTTATAATTTTCTGGTCTGGCATAAGGTCCTGTCTTTGACCATGCTATGCAACCACCGTTCTTACGGTTGACACCCAATTTGGTTCAGGTGACCTAATGAATTCTAGGTGAATTCCTAGAATTTTACATTCAATGGTAATGAACGCATTGAAAATGGATTTTCAGAAAACAAATCGGTTTGTAATTTTGATCAAAATATTTTCTCGTTCAAGCTCGAGTTTAGATATCATCGAATTTCATGAGTTTGTAATTCTCAATCTTTAAGGTCAATCTCTAGGATTGAGTAATATCAGTCTTAAAAGCTGATTTTTGATCTTTAAGGAGATTATCCTTTCTGGGGGTCTGATTCATTAGTCTTATCCAGCTAATTTGCACGGCGTCCTCCTTATTTTACAAGACAGATCCTCTCATGGTTAGGATAAGTCTGACCACTTGGCGACCCTGTTTGATGCTGAGGTCCGTGGATTTCCTGATGATTTTAGTAATGACTTTTCTAGATTTTTCGTCAACCTACAGCTGGTCTGGACGACAACTTCATGACCTAAATCAAGAAGCGCGTTTCTTTTTCGGAAGACTTTACTTCCTTTAAGTGATGGAATTGATTCATCGTGTAGATCCATCTTTCTTACAGTAAATAGGGTAAAACTGTTTAGTTTAGTCCAAAGCAAAAGTATCTTCAATTATTTGTTACAGAAATATGTGACATATGTTTCAAAATAACTTGGTAAATTTTTCCACACTTGGCTTTTATTTTCTTTTATTTGCCTTTTTATTGTCCTCTATTCCATTTTAAATGAATTCTAACATTTTGGTTTGTTTCTCAATTTATGTCCTTTCCGAGGTAACAATAATTTCGGTGTTAACACCTAGTTTTATCGTTCATAAATATGTATAAACATGATTTTGAGTTCATTTAATTGAAAATTTTGAAAAATTTTACTAGAAGTGGGTAGTCAGTATATAAGACTAGGGCTGTTCTTTGTTATCAGAGAGCACTAGATTCTAATACAACTACTACGTTACTAGTATTTTTAATGATAACCAAGTATTTAAGTTAAAAATTTTAAAAATTCGAAAGAATTTAACCCCTTCCCACACTTAAGATCTTGCAATGCCCTCATTTGCAAGAAATCAGTAACAATTTAAATTATTGAGGGTGATTAGCGTAGAAAAATGATTAAATTTTACCAAAGTTTCCAAACATATTGGTGTTTGTTTGCTGAATGATAAATGGTGCATATCATTTGTTCATTCTGTCTGTTGGTACATCACATTTGTTTTTCGTTTTGTCGTCAAAATTAACAGCTTTTGCTGAACTTAATGCCAGTCTTTAAAAATGCGCTATTTTACCCTGTTTTGTACATGAGATAAACTACAAACACATATATACATATTTTTGAAGTTGGGTTTTCACACCACATTCAAAAATTATTAAAATCTAATAAAGTTAGAAAATGATAAAAGCTATTATAATAATAAAATAAGAAATAAGAAAATTAAGAATTAGTAACATTACAATAAAATAAACAAAAATATAAAATAAGAAAATTACGGATGAGGAGGATGGTTCCAGTATGGGTCCCAAGCGTATCCATAGATGCTATAAAATGCTTGGGCCGGGTCATATGTAGGATATGGTGGTCGGCTCTCTATAGTCCAAGGAGCAAATTCGGGCATAACGGTAGGAATGTAGTCTCTACCTACGTGTGTACAATGACTTATGATTTGGCTTTGATGATACTGCCAATCTTGAAATGCTTTTGTCTAGCCATTTCATACTCGTGTCGAGCCATAAAAATTTGCATTTTCGTCATTGGATTACCCCCTCCCGGTTGACCTTGCTGTTGATCTCTCTCAATCTGTGGATGCCTGCCATCATAACGTGCTGCCGCATTGTTTCGTTTCTTTAAGACCTTAGCACCATGATAAACACACAAATCTATTCTATCGCGGGGTTCTGGTTCTGCGATTAATAATCCCCCCCGACTTCTATCCACACCGAGATATTCAGCAATTAAAGTAATAAATATACCACCTCCTATTATGCTACCACGCCTCATACCCCTAACCATAGTCAATAAATAATAACCTACACAAAAAGGTATACTTACATCGCTATGTGGGTCCCGAATACACATGTGGTAAAACAAATCCTTTTCATTTACCTTTTCCTTATTCTTACCTCGTTGTGCAATCGAATTGGCTAAAAACCTATGGATTACTCTTAATTCAGCTCTATCAATATCAAGATAAGAGTATAATCCCCCCTGGAATCAGTGATGACTAGTCATCCTACTCCATATGTCATTTGTATCAAAATTCTCATCCACCCTCCTACCATAAACTATTAACCTCTGGCAATCATAAGATGCTAGCTCCTCGGGCGTATATATACCTAAAGCCCGAGCCATGTCTAGTAAGGACATATGGCGCATCTCCCCTCCTAATAAAAGTCTAATAAAACTACGATCGGTTAAAGTATCTACCCGATCATTTATTTCAATAGTACACAATAACTGTATACACCATTCTCTATATACAGGTCTACGCATGTTGAATAAATGTACCCAATCACTAAAAGTAGAATTACCATACCTTTGAGTAAGTAATTCCCTGATTGGCTCGGACAATTCCACTACCTCTAATGGTGCACAATCTATAACTCTGGGTACCTCAACATTATTAGACACAAGGTTGTGCAGGTTCTTTTGATATTTTGGATAGTCTATCCAATATCTATCAAATCTCAAATTCGGATGTAAATCTGCCTCATGAATGTTTGAATATGAAGCAATTGGGTGAGGCATATCGTGTCGGTATTGGTTATTAATTTCCTCTTGATCTGCATCTTCCGGAGGAGCATTGCGAGCCTGGGATGAAGATTCACCCCTTTCAGTCTGCAAAATATATCAAACACAATTTTTGTGCATCCAAATATGCATTAGTTTTAGCAAAATAATAAATATAAACAATTACAATGACATGTTTAATCTATATTAAACTTATACATATTTTCACTTTTTTTTTTTTACAATTCTATACTTTTCCAAATATACTTATACAAAAATGTATACAAAGTTTCTTCACATTTAACTTCTAAAACATGTTAAAAATAATCATTATAGCAATTAAACAAGTTCCTCATGGCATTCATATCAATTAAATCAAGTTTATGCAATTTTGGTTCAAAAAGTCCACTTTAATCTTCATAAATCATGTTTAGGATCAAAGTTTTGATCATTTAGCAACCTAAACATGCTACACTACTCAATTTAGCATAAACTAACAACAAAATTCGGCCATAGCCTGTTTATATTAAAAAGCCCTAATTTTTCTCAAGAACACAAACCCTAGATTATTCAAAAATTGAAGTTCAAAGCTTCTAATCATGTTAAATAGCATCAATCTAGGTTATACAAGCATAATACACAAACAATTGAAGCATTATTACACTAGAAAGCATCAAAATCGAATTATGTATGAAATTGTTCAAGAACACTAAAATTCGGATTAAATGGTGTTTAGGTGTAGAAATTTACCGATTTCCTTGAGTAATTCCTTGATAATAGTCTCCTCATTGTGATTTTATGAAAGATTTGATGAAAAAATGATGAAAAATGGCGAATTTGTGATGATTTTTCGTGGGTTTTTCGTGAAAAATGGGTATGGTGGTGAAGAAACTGGTCTGTTCGACCAGTTATATTTTTTTCTGGGTTTTTTGACCTCCGCGAGTGCGGTGGTGGGGCCATTTAAATCACCGCGAGTCGCAGCAATTTTTTTTTTAATAAAACCTTATAACTTTATAAAACATAAAATTAATTTAAAAATTAAAATTTTGTTTCTTTTTAGGATGAGGGCGTTTCGGATCGATGTCCTAGTCCGTCCCTCGACAAAAATTTTAAAATTTGTCATTTTTAAGCGCGGTTTTAAAAGTAAAGATTTTTGAGTTTTTTTTTTTTTAATGTTTTTGGAATACTTTAATTCGATAAGATTAAAAATAATGATAATAAAAGTTCTCGTCCCTCCCTCGGGTAAAGCAATTTCGGTTCAACGACCTAGTCTTCAACTCACGACGAATTTTAAAAATCATATTTTTAACTTAGCAAAATAAAGTAAATTTTTGTTTTTAAATTTACACCAAACTTAAATTAAAAATTCATATTATTAAAATTAAAAATTCACACCAAACTTATATTATATTTTTGTTTTTATACATACAAACTTATATTAAAAATATTAGTTTTTTCAAATATTTACAAACTTAAATATATTGATTTTAAAAAAAAATTCACAATATTAATTTAATATTTATATATTAATTTTAAAAACATGGTAAAAATAAAATTAAAAATCTTTTTGGCTTTTATCCCACTTTAATCAATCAAATATTATCAAAAATATGCGCCCCTCTTTTCGGTAAAGTAATTTCGGTTCAACGACCTAATTTAACTCATGACGAATTTTTGAAATATTTTGGGTTGATTGATAAAAGATATTTATACCTTAAGAATAAACGGTAAATTTCGCAGTGATGTAATAAATATTTGTATGATATCAATAATTTCGGTCGCAAGACCTAATTTTATTGAATACCAATTTAATACTTTATAGCGAACAAATTAGCGTTTATTATCAAAAGGTTAAAAATAAAAATAAAAATAAAAATTAAAAACTGTACATACTTCACTGTGAAAGAGATTTCTTAGTGATATGCTCTAGCCCACTCATAAGATAGTCGGACTAATTAGTTTTTCATTGCCACATAGGCGTAACCTCGAGAATTTAACGTTTTTTCTTCTAAACTTATGAACGGTCCGTCTCTGCATAAAGTAACAAATTCGGTGTTTGAATAGGTTTTATTATTTGAACATTTACCTTCGTGTGACCATTTTCTGCATTTGTGACATCTTTCAAGTGTCGTGCTCTTCTTTTCGCTGCGGATTTTGATTTTCCTTTACCAAATTGTAACTTATTATTTTCGCATCTGGATTCTTTTCTTACTCCGTCCAATTTTTCTCTGATTACTTATACTATTTCACTTGGAAGGGTGTCATTATTACATTTAGTGATCAAAGCGTGTAACATTAGACCATGGTTTAGTTCACGGGAAGTCTTCATTTCGTAAAACGTAAAAAAATAAAAATTCAGAATGGGGGAAGAAGACTAGTTCTTTAGGGTCTGCTAGGGAAAGACCATTCGGGTTCCATTTTCGAGAACTAAATGAAAACAGAAAATCTAACTCTAACAGAAATACATATTATCCTTTAAAGACTTGATTCTCCCCACACTTAGTTAGCTGTGGTATCAAAATTGTGATTAACTTCGTTGTCAACTTCCATCGGACTATCTATGTAATGTTTAACTCTGTGACCATTAACCTTAAATTCAATCCCATTTGAATTTATTAATTCTACTGTTCCGTACGGAAAAACTCTTTTGACTATAAATGGTCCAGACCATCTTGATTTCAATTTTCCAGGAAATAGCTTGAATCGTGAATTGAAAAGAAGAACTCTATCTCCTTCTTTAAATTCTTTTGAACTTCTGATTCTTTTATCATGCCATTTCTTCATTCTTTCCTTATAGATTAGCAAATTTTCGTATGCTTCTTGTCTTAATTCTTCTAATTCGTTTAGTTGACTTAATCGTAGACGTCCAGCTTCATGTAAATCAAGATTACATGTCTTCAAAGCCTAAAATGCTTTGTGTTCAATTTCTACTGGAAGATGACATGCTTTTCAGGAAATGAGTTTAAAAGGTGTGGTTCCAATTGGAGTTTTGTAGGCTGTTCTAAAAGCCCAGAGTGCATCCTCCAATTTAATGGACCATTCCTTCGGATTTGATCCTACGGTTTTCTCTAGAATACGTTTTAAAGCTCGGTTGGTATTTTCAACTTGTCCACTTGTCTGTGGATGATAAGCGGTGGAGATTTTATGAGTTACTCCATATCTTTTAAGAACTTTCTCAAGTTGATTATTACATAAATGAGTTCCCCGATCACTTATTAAAGCTTTCGGTGTTCCAAACTTGCAAAAAGACGTTTTAAAAAGTTGACTACAACTCGTGCATCGTTAGTTGGGAGAGCTTGTGCTTCCGCCCATTTAGATACATAATCAATGGCTACGAGAATGTAGAGATTATTATGAGATTTTGGAAATGGACCCATAAAGTCAATACCCCAAATGTCAAATACTTCACATACTTGAATGATATTTTGTGGCATTTCATCACGTTGACTTATTTTTCCGGCCCTTTGACAAGCATCACAGGATTTGCAAAGAAGGTGTGCGTCTTTGTAAATTGTAGGCCAATAGAATCCAGCATCGTAAACTTTTCTTGCTGTTAGTTGAGGCCCATAATGCCCTCATGTTGGTCCTGTGTGACAATGATTTAAGATTTTACTAGCTTCATCTCCGAATACACATCGACGTATTATTCCATCTGGACAACTTTTAAACAAATGTGGATCTTCCCAGAAATAGTGTTTTATATCACTAAAGAATTTCTTTCGTTTTTGGTACGACAATCCTTTTTCAAGGAATCTACATACTAAATAGTTTGCATATTCTGCAAACCATGGAATTTCATTATAATCTATCTTCAATAGATATTTATCATGAAAGTTGTCTTGTATGGCCGATTCATTTAGAACTTCTAATTATGGATTTTCAAGACGAGAAAGATGATCAGCGGCGAGATTTTCTGCTCCCTTTTTATCTCGGATTTCAATATCAAACTCTTGAAAGAGTAAGATCTAACGGATTAATCGTGGTTTAGCATCTTGTTTCGAAAATAGGTATCTAAGAGCATAATATTCGGTATAGACCACCGTTTTAGCTAGAACGAGATATGAACGAAATTTGTCAAAAGCAAAGACAATAGCAAGGAGTTCTTTTTCAGTAGTTGTGTAATTTGTTTGTGCTCCTTGTAACGTCTTACTAGCATAATATATAGGTTGAAATCGTTTTTCAATCCTTTGTCCTAAAACGGCTCCCATTGCAAAATCACTTGCATCGCACATTAGTTCAAACGGTAGATTCCAATTTGGAGTTATCATAATCGGCGCATTAGTGAGTTTTTCTTTAAGAATATTAAAAGATTTGATACATTCATTTGAAAAGATGAATGGAGCATCCTTTTCTAGGAGTTTATTCATAGGAGTGGAAATTTTAGAAAAATCTTTTATGAAACGTCGGTATAAACCGGCATGCCCTAGAAAACTCCTAACTCCTCTAACATTGGTGGGATGTGGAAGTTTAGCAATTATATCTACTTTAGCTCTATCCACTTCAATTCCTTCCTTTGAAATTTTATGTCCAAGAACGATGCCTTCTTTAACCATGAAATGGCATTTCTCCCAATTAAGAACTAGATTTGATTGTTCACATCTAATAAGCATTCGTTCAAGATTAACTAGACATGATTCAAATGTATCACCGAAGACTGAAAATTCATCCATGAAAACTTTCATGCATTCTTCTATCATGTCGTGAAAAATCGCCATCATGCACCTTTGAAAGGTTGCAGGGGCGTTGCAAAGTCCAAATGACATGCGTTTGTAAGCAAAAGTACCATAAGGGCACGTGAACGTGGTTTTTTCTTGGTCCTCGGGTGCTATTGGAATTTGAAAATATCCGGAAAAACCATCAAGAAAACAATAGTAAGTATTTCCGGCTAATCTTTCCAACATTTGATCAATGAAAGATAAGGGAAAGTGATCTTTTCTGGTGGTGTCATTTAATTTTATATAATCAATACATACACGCCATCCTGTTACAGTCCTAGTAGGAATAAGCTCATTTTTCTCATTTGTGATGACAGTCATGCCACCCTTCTTAGGCACGCATTGAACTGGGCTTACCCATGGACTATCAGAAATTGGATAAATTAAACCTACATCAATCAGTTTAATAATTTCTTTCTTAACAACATCTTGCATATTAGGATTTAGTCTTCGTTGGCATTACACATACATTTTATGACCTTCTTCCATAATGATTTTATGTGTGCAATACGAAGGACTTATTCCTTTAATATCATGAATCTTCCATGCAATAGCTGGTTTATGAGCTTTTAACACAGAAATAAGTTGAGATTTTTCATTTTCAGTAAAAGAAGACGATATTATTACAGGTAATTCAGATTCACCATGTAAATAAGCGTATTCCAAATGGTTTGGAAGTGGCTTTAACTCTAATGTAGGTGGTTCTTCTATCGATGATTTATATCGATATCTGTCTTCTTCTTTTAGCATTTGAATTTCTTCTGTTGTTGATTCATATCCATTAGCCATAAGTGTAGCTAACATTTTAGTTTCATCAATTGGTTCAGTTCCTTCTCCTAAAGAACATTCTCCTGTTCCTTGTAATTTTGGAAATTCTTCTAACAATTCTGCATGTGAATCTATAGTTTGAATATAATAGCATGTATCATCTGCAGATTGCAGTTGTTGCATTGCTCTATCAACAGAAAAGGTAACACTCTCGTCCTCTATACTTAGGGTAAGTTTCTTACCGAACACGTCTATCATTGCTTTAGCCGTGTTTAAGAATGGTCTTCCTAATATGAGAGGAACTTGAGAATCTTCTTCCATGTCCAGAACAACAAAATCTACTGGAAATACTAAAGTACCAACTTTAACTAGCATGTTCTCCATTATCCCTCAAGGATATTTTACTGATCTATCGGCTAGTTGTATACTTATTCTTGTTGGTTTCAATTCTCCAAGGTCTAGTTTAGTGTATAGTGAATACGTCATTAAATTTATACTAGCACCTAAGTCTGCCAATGCTTCTATTGAACTAAGACTACCCAGAAAATATGGAATTGTGAAACTTTCTGGATCAGATAATTTTTCTGGTATCTTATTCAACAGCACTGCTGAACAATTAGCATTCATAGTAACAGCTGAGAGTTCTTCCATTTTCTTTCTATTCGTGATTAGATCTTTCAGAAATTTAGCATATCTAGGCATTCCTGAAATCACATCAATGAAAGGAAGATTTACATTTATCTGTTTAAATATATCCAAGAATTTGGATTGCTCGGCTTCAAGTCTCTCTTTTCTCATTTTACTCGGGTAAGGAAGTGGTGGTTGGTATGGTTTAACATAAGGTTTAGCCTTAACTGTGTTATCTTCATTAACCTTTTCAACTACCGGTTCTTTTTCCTTATCTTGTTCAGGTTGTGGTTCTTGTGGAGTAGGAATATCTTCATTAGAAAATTACATGTATTTCAGGTGGTTTAAGTGTAATACCACTTCTTGTGGTAATGGCTTTAGCTGTTTCATTTAGGGGGTTAGCATTTGTATCACTAGGTAGACTTCTCGGTTTTCTTTCACCTATTAACCTTGCTAGGTTACTTACTTCTTGTTCCAGATTTTGAATAGAAGCTTGTTGATTTCTAAATGCTTGAGCATTTTGTTCATTGGTTTGTTTCTGAGATGTGAAAAACTGTGTTTGAGATTCAACTAGCTTTGTCATAATATCTTCTAAATTTGGATTTTTATCATCGGTTTGTGGTGGTTTGTTTTGAAAATTAGGTCATTGCTGATTGTAAGTATTATTGGATACTTGTTGATTACTAGGACCTTGTTGGTTGTTGTATGGAACATTTCGATTATAATTCTGGTTTTGGTTGTAAATTGGTCTTAGCGGTTGATAATTATTCTGATAATTATTTCCAGGCCTTTGGTTTAGATATGAAACATTCTCTCTTTGTTCCATTGTTAGTTCAATACTGAGACAATCTTTTGTCAAATGTGGTCCTCCACACTGCTCACAACTAATTCGTATTGAGTGGATATCTTTAGTCATCTTTTTCATTCGTCTCTCGACAGCATCTATCTTTGCGAAAATGGAATCTAAGTCATGGCTAGAATCGGCTCTAGCTGCTTTAGATGATCTAACGATATCTTTTTCTTGATGCCACTCATGTGAGTGGGAAGCAGTGTTATCAATAATTCTGTAAGCATCAGTTTGTATTTTCTTCATAATGGAACCACCAGCTGCTATATCGATGTCTTTCCTTGTAGTGATGTCGCATCCTTGGTAGAATATTTGTACTATTTGACAGGTGTCTAAACCATGTTGCGGGCATCCTCTCAATAACTTTCCAAATCTGGTCCATGCCTCATATAGAGTTTCATTTGGCTTTTGTGTGAACGTAACAATTTTTCCTTGAAGTCTTACGGCTTTAGATGCCGGAAAGAATTGTTTAAGAAATTTTTCAACTAAAACGTCCCATGTATCAATTGCCCCTTCAGGTAACGATTCTAACCAATCTTTGGCTTCTCCCTTTAAAGTCCAGGGAAATAACATGAGATATATCTGTTCATCCTCCACTTCTCTTATTTTAAATAGTGTGCAGATCCTATTAAAGGTACGAAGATGTTCATTTGGATCATCCTTCGGCGCCCCACTAAATTGGTATTGATTAGTTACCATGTGTAGAATTTGTTCTTTGATTTCATAATCTGGCGCATTAATGTTTGGATGAGTAATTGCGTGACCTTGGCCAGTGCGTTTAGCTCTCATTCGGTCTTCCATACTTAAAGGTTCCAGATTTTCCATGATTGAATTTGTTGAATCTGAATCACTAGAGGATTCTGATTTAATGGTTCATTCCTCAACAATCTCTGTTTGAATGGTTCAGGATCTATAAATCGTCCTTGAATATTCTCCGGATACTCAATTGTGAGATCGGGTTCAAAAAATGGATTATCGGAAATTTGAATTGGAGTACTTGGTCGACTGGATGACGATTCTAAAGAAAAATCAACGGCGACAATATTTGCTAGATGTCTTGATCGAGTTACAAGTGGTGAACGTACAAAAGGTGGTGAACGTTTTGCTCGGTGCATTCACTGAATATCCTATTAGTTTTTAAAAAGAAAGAAAAATTATATAAGTTAGCCAATTAATAGACTTTTCTGATTTTGCCCACGTTTCGAATAGCCAAAAGATGCAGCAGAGGGGCAGGATTCGTTTGGTCTCAATATAATTGAGTACTGTTTGGCTCCAATAACCCGGTCCACGTACAAATCCAACTATTACTACGAACCAGAAAATTTTGATGTCTATCAATTTAACCGCTTAAAATAATTTTTCGTTTGAAATTTAAAGAAATATTAGATAAGAAATAGAGAAAATTCTAAGTCCTAAAAACTAGAATGGCGAGAAATAAGAGAGAAAAAGAGCGCGTTGAAAAATGTCGAAAAATAAAAATAAGAAAGTAGCGCGTTGAAACTTAAAAAGGAACTAAAAACTAAGAATTTGCGTCTAAAAATATTAAAGCTTAATAGAAAAACTATATCCCAAATGACAATATCTTAAAAAGGAACTAAAAATAAAAAACAGCGTCGCAAAATTTTAAAGCACCTAAATCTTAGTCTAAAGAAAAAGTACTTAAGGGATTTTACGGCAAAGCCTAAAAATCTAGAAGTAAAAATAACTATGGCAAAAACTATGTCTAAAAACTAAATATAAGCGAAAAATACAAAAATTACGCTAAAATAATTAAAAAGGGACAAAATATAAAACTATACTAAAAGTTGTAAAAAGTACAATTTTTATAAAAATATTATTTTTATATTATTTATTTAATAAAACTATTAATTTTATAAATTAATTAAACTAATTATAATTTAATAATACAAATTAAATAAATAACTAAATTAACTAATTAAATAATCTAAACCTAATTAGGGTTTAAATTAAATTATAATAATAATAATTACCCCGTAATGATTACAGAATTAGGGTTGTTTGTGTGGCCTGTCAGAAGACCTCCACGAGTGCGGATTAGGGTCGATTTTTAAAGGTTCAGTTTTTTTTTATATATTATACATAAAATATAAATATAACTTAAATAAAAATTTAATTTTAAAGCTAAAATAAAAATACTTATAAATATTATAAACTCTTAAAATTGTATTTTTCTTTCTTTTTGAATTTTTATATTTTTATTATTTTTAAAACTTATATTTTTATAAAAAGAACTTAACAAAAACTTTTATAAAAACTTTTTTTTTCCTTATTTTTAGCGTTGCGCTTTCGGCGTTTATGTTCCCCGGCAGCGGCGCCAAAAATACTTGATGTTATGCGAGGTGTATATGAAATAGCTTATATTTTACAAGGAAAAACTATTAAATACTATACAATTTTACACAAGATATTTATTTATTTATAGAATGGATATACTTAAATCTTGCTACAACACTTATAGGCAGTGTACCTAATCGTACAGTAGTGTAGTTTTTAGTAAGTCCGGTTCGTTCCACAGGGAAATCTTTAAACAAAGCTTAACGCTATATTAGTTTTACTTTATAAAAATACAAATATATATATAAGTAATATTATTAATATAAAGGGGGGGTTTTACCGTTTAATGACCGGTTTGTCGATTTTAAAACTTTAGTCGCAGTTAAAACCTAATGTAAAATATTAAATAAATAAAAGACTTAATTTAAAGCGTAAAGTAAATAACGATAATGAAATTGCAATAAATAAAAGTGCGATGAAATAAAATTGCGATAATTAAAAACTGCGATAATTAAAAGTGCAATTAAATACAATGACAATAAATAAAAGTGCGATAATTAGAAGTGCAATTAAATATGAAAATAAAGGAATTATGCTTATTTAAACTTCCGTAATCATGATGTTTGACGTGTTGATTTTTAGTTTATTGCCATAGGTTAATTGTCCTTTGTCCTGGATTATTTGATATGTCCGTCTGGTTTTTGTCCATAACAGTCCATCAGTCATAAATATAAAGTTCGAGTATCCTCGTCAAATTATCCTTATACCCGAAGTCAAATATTCCAATTAATTGGGGACTTAAACTGTAACAAGGTTTTATTACTTTGTTATCAATTATGCCAAGTGTCCTTGTACATAATTTCACCCCTGTTTTAATAATTCCATAGACTATTAATCCATTCCCGTGTCCGGTTAAATGAACGATTATTCGAACATATAAATATCCCGCCCATCATGTCCGATCGAGTGTATATGGTTATTTATAGGTACGTCCAATTGTAATTCTTTATATTAAAATTAACAAACTATCATTTAGTTAAACAAATATAAAGCCCATTAATAGCCCATAGTCTAATTTCCACAAGTGTCGTTCTTTTGTCCAAACCCCAATTATGGTACAAAGCCCAATTACCCAATTTTAGTAATTAGCCCAACATCATGATTAATTCGTTTTAAATAAGCATAATAATAACTTAGCTACGAGACATTAATGTAAAAAGGTTGAACATAACTTACAATGATTAAAAATAGCGTAGCGTTACACGGACAGAATTTCGACTTACACCCTTACAACATTCGCTAACATACCCTTATTATTAGGATTAAAATTAAAAATAAAATTAAAATATAATATATATATATATATATATATATATATATATATATATATATATATATATATATATATATATATATATATATATATATAAGTTTACGTATGAGTGAAGAGAAAAAGATGTGTAAATTTTGGCCGAATGCTCGGCCTTTTATAGGCCCACGTAATACTATTTGACCTCCGCGAGTGCAGAGTTTTTTGCCTTTATAAGCTCCGCGAGTGCGGAGCTGTGGATTCCAGTTCACACAAGCTTGGCTCCTAGCTTGCCGACGGATTTTATTATATAAATATAATATAAATATATAATTTATATAATTAATTATATATTATATTATATTATATTTATATACATAATTAATTTGTAACTTTCGGTCCGTTGCGTCGAGCGTTGAGAGTTGACTTTGGTCCCGGTTCTGGATTTTCGAACGTCCTTTCGTATAATTTAATATCTTGTACTTTGCGTTTTGCGGCTTGTACTCTTGTAATTTTGAGACGTTTCTCATCAATAATTGGAACCACTTTGATTGTACTTTGTACTTTTGAGCTTTTTGGTCGTTTGCGTCTTCAATTCGTCGAATCTGTCTTTTGTCTTCACCTTTTATTATTTAAACAAATATTACTTGTAAATAGGACAACTGCAACTAAAAGCTTGTCTTTCTTGAAGGATAATGCGATGAAATATATGTTCGTTTTTAGCATTATCAGACGCGTTCTAAGGTCAAAGCTGAGCATCAGAAACCATCAGGTCTACTTCAACAACCCGAAATCCCAGAATGGAAATGGGAAAACATTACCATGGATTTCATCACTAAATTGCCAAGGACTGCAAGTGGTTTTGATACTATTTGGGCAATAGTTGATCGTCTCACCAAATCAGCACACTTCCTGCCAATAAGAGAAGATGACAAGATGGAGAAGTTAGCACGACTGTATTTGAAGGAAGTCGTCTCCAGAAATGGAATACGAATCTCTATTATCTCTGATAGGGATGGCAGATTTATTTCAAGATTCTGGCAGACATTACAGCAAGCATTAGGAACTCGTCTAGACATGAGTACTGCCTATCATCCACAAACTGATAAGCAGAGTGAAAGGACGATACAAACACTTGAAGACATGCTACGAGCATGTGTTATTGATTTCGGAAACATTTGGGATCAACATCTACCGTTAGCAGAATTTTCCTACAACAACAGCTACCATTCAAGCATTGAGATGGCGCCGTTTGAAGCACTTTATGGTAGAAAGTGCAGGTCTCCGATTTGTTGGAGTGAAGTGGGGGATAGACAGATTACGGGTCCGGAGATAATACAAGAAACTACCGAGAAGATCATCCAAATTCAACAACGGTTGAAAACCGCCCAAAGTCGACAAAAGAGGTACGCCGACATTAAAAGAAAAGATATAGAATTTGAAATTGGAGAGATGGTCATGCTTAAGGTTGCACCTTGTAAAGGCGTTGTTCGATTTGGTAAATGAGGGAAATTAAATCCAAGGTATATAGGACCATTCAAGATTATTGATCGTGTCGGACCAGTAGCTTACCGACTTGAATTACGACAACAACTCGTGGCAGTACATAACACTTTCCACGTCTCAAATTTGAAGAAATGTTTTGCTAAAGAAAATCTCACTATTCCGTTAGACGAAATCCAAATCAACGAAAAACTTCAATTCGTTGAAGAACCCGTCGAAATAATGGATCGTGAGGTTAAAAGACTTAAGCAAAACAAGATACCAATTGTTAAAGTTCGATGGAATGCTCGTAGAGGACTCGAGTTCACCTGGGAATGAGAAGATCGGATGAAGAAGAAATACCTGCACTTATTTCCAAAAGATACGTCAACACCTCCAACTGCTTAAAATTTCGGGACGAAATTTATTTAACGGGTAGGTACTGTAGTGACCCGAACTTTTCCATGTTTATATATATTAAATGAAATTTTTATTTACATGATTAAGTGTTTCCAACATGTTAAGCAATCAAACTTGTTAAGACTTGATTAATTGAAATAGGTTTCATATAGACAATTGACCACCCAAGTATACCGGTGATTAACGAACGTTAAAACTTGTAAAAAACTATATGATGACATATATATGATTATATATATAGTTAACATGATATTATGATAAGTAAGTATCTCATTAGGTATTTTAACAATGAGTTATATACATAAAATTGAGTTTATTGAATTAAGAAACTCAAAACGATATATATAACGATTATCGTTATAACAACGTCTTACCAAATACATATGAATAATATTAAGATATTGATACACTATGTTTAATCATGATAAATGATAAGTAAACATGTCATTAAGTGTATTAACAATGAACTACATATGTAAAAACAATACTACTAACTTAATGATTTCGAAACGAGACATTTATGTAACGATTATCGTTGTAACAACATTTAACTGTATATATATCATACTAAGATATATTAATATATCATATTATCATGATAATGTAATAAATTAACATCTCTTTAGATATAATAAACAATGGGTTAACAATATTTAACAAGATCGTTAACCTAAAGGTTTCAAAACAACATTTACATGTAACGACTAACGATGACTTAACGACTCAGTTAAAATGTATATACATGTAGTGTTTTAATATGTATTCATACACTTTTGAAAGACTTCAAGACACTTATCAAAATACTTCTACTTAACAAAAATTCTTACAATTACATCCTCGTTCAGTTTCATCAACAATTCTACTCGTATGCACCTGTATTCGTACTCGTACAATACACAACTTTTAGATGTATGTTCTATTGGTATATACACTCCAATGATCAGCTCTTAGCAGCCCATGTGAGTCACCTAACATTTGTGGGAACCATCATTTGGCAACTAGCATGAAATATCTCATAAAATTACAAAAATATTAGTAATCATTCATGACTTATTTACATGTAAACAAAATTACACATCCTTTATATCTAATCCATATACCAACGACCAAAAACACCTACAAATACTTTCATTCTTCAATTTTCTTCATCTAATTGATCTCTTTTAAGTTCTATCTTCAAGTTCTAAGTGTTCTTCATAAATTCTATAAGTTCTAGTTTCATAAAATCAAGAATACTTCCAAGTTTGCTAGCTTACTTCCAATCTTGTAAAGTGATCATCCAACCTCAAGAAATCTTTCTTATTTACAGTAAGATATCTTTCTAATATAAGGTAATACTCATATTCAAACTTTTATTCAATTTCTATAACTATAACAATATTATTTCGAGTGAAAATCTTACTTGAACTTGTTTTCGTGTCATGATTCTGCTTCAAGAACTTTCAAGCCATCCAAGGATCCTTTGAAGCTAGATCTATTTTTCTCATTTCTAGTAGGTTTATCCACAAAACCTGAGGTAGTAATGATGTTCATAACATCATTTGATTCATATATATAAAACTACCTTATTCGAAGGTTTAAACTTGAAATCACTAGAATATAGTTTAGTTAATTCTAAACTTGTTCGCAAACAAAAGTTAATCCTTCTAACTTGACTTTAAAAATCAACTAAACACATGTTATATATCTATATGATATACTAACTTAATGATTTAAAACTTGGAAACACGAAAAACACCATAAAACCGGACATACGCCGTCGTAGTAACACCGCGGGCTGTTTTGGGTTTGATAATTAAAAACTATGATAAACTTTGATTTAAAAGTTGTTCTTCTGGGAAAATAATTTTTCTTATGAACATGAAACTATATCCAAAAATCATGGTTAAACTCAAAGTGGATGTATTTTTTCAAAATGGTCATTAAGACGTCATTCTTTCGACTGAAATGACTACCTCTTACAAAAATGACTTGTAACTTATATTTCCAACTATAAACCTATACTTTTTCTATTTAGATTCATAAAATAGTGTTCAATATGAAACCATAGCAATTTGATTCACTCAAAACGAATTTAAAACGAAGAAGTTATGGGTAAAACAAGATTGGATATTTTTTGATTGTTGTAGCTACGGGAAATATTGTAACAATTCTATAAAAATCATATCCTAGCTAACTTATATTGTATTATACATGTATTCTAATATATTATGTAATCTTGGGATACCATAGACACGTATGCAAATGTTTTGACATATCATATCGACCCATGTATATATATTATTTGGAACAACTATAGACACTCTATATGCAGTAATGTTTGAGTTAGCTATACAGGGTTGAGGTTGATTCCAAAAATATATATACTTTTAGTTGTGATCTAGCCTAAGACGTGTATACACTGGGTCGTGGATTGATTCAAGATAATATATATATCGATTTATTTCTGTACATCTAATTGTGGACAACTAGTTGTAGGTTACTAACGATGACAGCTGACTTAATAAACTTAAAACATCAAAATTTATTAAAAATGTTTTAAATATATTTTGAACATACTTTGATATATATATATATATATATATATATATATATATATATATATATATATATATATATATATATATATATTTCTTATAGGTTCGTGAATCGACCAGTGGCCAAGTCTTACTCCCGACGAAGTAAAAATCTGTGAAAGTGAGTTATAGTCCCACTTTTAAAATCTAATATTTTGGGATGAGAATAAATTCAGTTTTATAAATGTTTTACGAAATAGACACAAGTAAATGAAACTACACTATATGGGTGAATGATCGAAGCTGAATATGCCCCTTTTGCTTGGTAGCCTAAGAATTAGTAAACCGATCTACTAATTGACGCGAATCCTAAAGATAGATCTATTGGGACTAACGAACCCCATCCAAAGTACCGGTTGCTTTAGTAATTCGAATTCATTTTTATCATGTCCGAAGGATTTTCAGGAATGATAGGGGATATTCTTATATGCATCTTGTTAATGTCGGTTACCAGGTGTTCACCATATGAATGATTTTTTATCTCTATGTATGGGATGTATATTGAAATATGAAATCTTGTGGTCTATTATTATGATTTGATAATATATAGGTTAAACCTATAACTTACTAACATTTTTGTTGACGTTTTAAGCATGTTTATTCTCAGGTGATTATTAAGAGCTTCCGCTGTTGCATACTAAAATAGGGACAAGATTTGGAGTCCATGCTTGTATGATATTATGTAAAAACTGCATTTAAGAAACTTATTTTTGATGTAATATATTCTTATTGTAAACCATTATGTAATGGTCGTGTGTAAACGGTATATTTTAGATTATCATTATTTGATAATCTACGTAATGCTTTTTTTTAACCTTTATAGATAAAATAAAGGTTATGGTTGTTTTAAAAATGAATGCAGTCTTTGAAAAACGTCTCATATAGAGGTCAAAACCTCGCGACGAAATCAATTAATATTGAACGTTTATAATCAATATGAACGGGACATTTCAGTTAAAACTTAACAAATAGTTCCTAAATACATTTTTAATAAGCCTAAAATTTATAGAACTCATTTTCGTATCACCGTTTATTTTAAAATTACATAAGTTTGAAATTAAATTGCTTAATATCAATCGAAACATCAAACGAGTATTACAATAATTTAATATTTATTTTTAATATACTTTATTTATATATAGAGATATATTTTAAACAATAATTATTATAATATCCTATTTTTATTTTATTAATTTTTAATAACAACAACATATAATACTTCAAATTATATTTCGAATTATAATTTATATATACATACACACATATCTATTTACAATTAATTGTTCGTGAATCGTCGAGAGCAATCAAAGGTCAATTGAATATATGAACATCGTTCCAAAATTTTCTAGACTCAACATTACATACTTTGCGTATCGAAATCATATAAAGATTAAGTTTAAATTTGGTCGATATATATAGATATATATATATATATATATATATATATATATATATATATATATATATATATATATATATATATATATATATATATATATATACACACACACATAATTATATAATTATCATAAGTTACGACGTTCGTGAATCATCGGACAAACAGGGTGGTCAACCGTTATATAAAAACTCATTTTTAAAAGTTTTAAAACTTATCATAATTCATTACTTATCATGTCGAAAATATTTATAGTTTTGGTTCAAAATAAGTCAAAATTTTCCCGGTCGTCACACGTCAATTGCTAGGTTTGGCAGGATATTATAGAAGGTTCATTCAAGATTTTTCACGAGTAACGAAACCTCTGACTGCTTTAACGCGTAAGGGGAAGAAGTACACGTGGAAGAGTGAAAAAGAGTCTGCTTTCCAAACTCTAAAGGAGAAGTTAACTTCTGCACCGATATTGTCACTACCCGAAGGTAATGATGAGTTTGTTATTTATTATGACGCTTCGCGTCAGGACTTTGATTGTGTTTTGATGCAGCAAAAGAAAGTCATTGCTTACGCATCACGTCAGTTGAAGATTCATGAACAGAATTATACGACCCATGATTTAGAATTGGGAGCTGTTGTGTTCGCACTCAAGATTTGGAGACATTATTTGTATGGGGTCAAATGTACAGTGTACACTGATCACAATAGTTGAATATGAGGCAGCGAAGATGGGTTAAGTTATTGAACGATTATGATTGTGAACTACTTTATCATCCTGGAAAAGTCAATGTTGTGGCTGATGCTTTAAGTCAAAAAGAGAGAATTGAACCTCATAGGTTTCGAGCCCTGAATATGACAATTCGAACTAACCCCGTAAGGAAGATTCTTGAGGCACAACAATAAGCCTTGGAGGAGGAGAATTTCGTAAACGAGAAGGTCAAAGGCTGAAGTAAACAAATTGAGGTACGAACAGATGGTACTCGGTATTTTGCGGGACGCCTTTGGGTTCCGAAATTTGGTGACTTACGACAACTTGTTTTAGATGAAGCTCATAAGTCTAGATATTCTATTCACCCTGGTTTGGGGAAGATGTATCATGATCTCAAGGAGTTATATTGGTGGCCTAATTTGAAGGCTGATGTGGCTACTTATGTGGCTAAGTGTTTGACCTGTGCTAAGGTTAAAGCTGAACATCAGAAACCGTCCGGACTGTTAGTGCAACCTGAAATTCCCGAGGGGAAGTGGGAAGGTATTTCAATGGACTTTATCACGAAGTTACCGAGAGTTGTGGGTGGTTACGATACTATTAGGGTTATTGTTGATCGACTCACAAAGTCAGCTCATTTCTTGCCGATTAAAGATACTGATTCGATGGAGAAACTTACTCGTTTATATTTGAAGGAAATCGTTTCATGACATGGTGTTCCTGTATCCATTATTTCAGACCGAGACAGTCAATTTACATCGAGGTTTTGGCAATCCTTATAGGAAGCTTTGGGAACCAAGTTGGATATGAGCACTGCTTATCATCCGCAAACCGATGGTCAAAGTGAAAGGACCATTCAAACGTTGAAAGACATGTTGCGTGCGTGTGTTATCGACTTTGGTAGTGGTTGGGATAGATATTTGCCGTTGATTGAATTTTCTTATAATAGCAGCTATCATGCAAGTATTCAAGCCGCGCCGTTTGAGGCACTATGTGGTAGAAAGTGTAGGTCTCCTATCTGTTGGAATGAGGTTGGGGATGCTCAACTCACAGGCCCATAAATTATTCATGAGACTACCGAGAAGATTGTGCAAATTAAAGAAGGGTTGAAAACCCCCAGGAGTAGGCAAAAGAGTTATGCCGATGTAAGAAGGAAACCTTTAGAGTTTTAAGTTGGTGATCGTGTCATGTTGAAGGTATCACCTTAGAAAGGTGTGGTACGTTTTGGTAAGAGATGAAAGTTGAATCCTCGCTATGTTGGTCCATTTGAGATTGCAGAAAGAATTGGAACCGTGACTTATCGTTTGAAATTGCCACAAGAGCTTAGCGCTGTTCACGACGTTTTTCATGTATCTAATTTGAAGAAGTGTTTGGCTGAGGCCGATGAAACCATTCCCATTGACGAACTTCACATCGATAAATAACTCCATATTGTTGAGGAACCTGTCGAGATTATGGATCGAGAGGTTAAGAAACTCAAGCAAAGTAAGATTCCTATCTTCCGAGTCAGATGGAACGCTAGATGAGGACCCGAGTTCACTTGGGAGCGTGAAGATCAGATGAGGCAGAAGATCTTTAACGGGTAGGTAATGTAATAACCCTCCTTTTTCCGTTAACTTTTTTCGTTAATTCTTTAACGTCCGTTGATTTAAATTATATGACATACGTGAAATAGACAACATTTTTATGTTATATTTAATAATAAATATTATTTGTAATATTTATGTGACAACCCTTGATAAGAATTTCTATTCTTGGTTGGGTGCGACATGAAACCTGTTAAACGAATTTAAGTCACGAGTTGAGAAAATAACATTTCTATGTTATCCGTTATGAATAAATTTATTTATATTTATTGGATATAATATTTAATTAAAGAATTTATATTCTTAATTTTGTACGGCTCATACCCGACGACTTTTGAAGACCGATAGTGGCCTATCGTCTTCATATTTGTTAATCGTTATGCTAATTCTTGTTATTTAGATTTTAGGACGAATTCATTTTTAGTAGGATATGTATAATAACCCGGTTGAAATGTAATACGATTATGAATATTTGTGGTCGTATACATATACTTAACAACTATATTAACTATAGTTAATATCAACATAAGATGATTAATATTAACTAATCTGATTTTTTTTTATATCTAAAGTGACTATTATGTAAGTTGATTATAATTAATGACATTCTTAGATCACAATAACATTATAATACGTAATTATAAATATTAGATCATGGAATTCAAATAAAAGGTAATAATCCTAAAGCTTATCATATTGCAAGCTTGAAATTAGAAGATAAAATTTTGAGTAGAAGTCAACTTTTTTTTGTTTTACCAATTATTTACACATGGCCAGCATATCACTTTCATTTTTGTTTCATTCAAATTTCCGAATTTTTATGTATATCTCGGCTAAAGGTTTGGCTAATTGAGAGAGCCAAATTAAAAACATTATTAATAGAATATCTACATACCATTTTTATCGTATTCAAATTGTAAACATTATTGCTAGGATATCACATCTCATTTTTATCATATTCATCCGATTGACTGATCTATATAAATAACAACCCACACCCGTACATAATTCACTTCCAAAGCTTAAGAGTTCAATCACAAATCACAAATAAGTTTTGCAGAGAAAAAAAAAACATTTTCATCCTAAAAGAGAAGCCGGGCATAAAGACTATTATCAATTACGTTTTCGGTGCAATTCAGTTTCATTCGAGAGGTATATTCTGACCAAACTCAGATATTAATTTTATTGCTGTACTAGTTGCTAATCATTTAGTGTTAACAACATTGATTGGAAATAACTAAACGGCGGTTCAACACGTAGTTTTTGATTAAATTATTAGACCATCATTATCGCTAGCGTGTTAGGCTTCAAGTGCTCCAACACGCCTCCAACATATGGGTAATGGGGCGTGTTGGGGTGTGTGTTAGAGGCGTGCTTCAACCTAGCACAGAGAAACAATGAAGCGTGCAACAAATTTTTCCCTTTTTTAATTAGTTTTTATCCTCTTTTCCACCCAACTTCCAATCAGATTTTAACATATCACCCAACACGCCACTTAACACTCCACCTCATTACACAGCAGTCTGGCAACACGCTCATCAAGCACCCCACCCCCACCCAACAACACGCCAAAATGCCATTCAGGGATAAAGATGGTCTTAGGGAGTATACTACAGTTAAAATCGTTGTACATCGTTAAACTAAAATCTAGTAAATGACAGAAATATGTCTCTTCATTAATTTGATTATGTAGCTTTATATATATATATATATATATATATATATATATATATATATATATATATATATATATATATATATATATATATATATATATATATATATATATATATATATATATATATATATATATATATATATATATATATATATATAAGTTAAATTGGATGTTAATTTTATTATTATTATAGATATTGTATAGTAGATTTTTTGAGTATAAATATGTGTGTTATGAGTTTATAAAATACACACTAAATATATTCTCTCATATTCTCTCTATATACTTATTAGTAGTCTACAGTCAAGAACTAGGCCACTAAAGGTAGTTATAAGCCTACTGAATTATAACACGTTATCAGCACGAAGTGCTCCGTATAATCAAGGTTTATCTAAGCAAGCACACGTCACTAATCAAGGTAAGAAATTATCTAACTTTTATTAACTTCACTAACATTTATATTTATGTTATTTAAGTTATATATGGTCGGTTATACCGCCTGAATTATATTTCTGTAATCTAACTTTTATTAACTTCACTAACATTTATATTTATGTTATTTAAGTTATATATGGTCGGTTATACCGCCTGAATTATATTTCTGTAATCTAACTTTTATTAACTTCACTAACATTTATATTTATGTTATTTAAGTTATATATGGTCGGTTATACCGCCTGAATTATATTTTCTGTAATCTAACTCTTATTAACTTCACTAACATTTATATTTATGTTAATAAGACCTCATGATTGTACGCAACACGTCATTTGACAACACGGTACTTTATGTACGCAACACGTCATTTGACAACACGGTACCCTGGGTCGAGATTAATTTCGATCAATACGAATACGATGGGGTCTTTATATGTTATCTAACATTTATGATTACTTATACAATTAATCATTATTTATTTCATGCATACTAATGTTTATTCTTAAATTTATAATCTTAAAAGTTAAAATAAGAAAAGGTAGTTTGTATTTTTATTAAAAGTAAATCTTAAAAGTTAAAATAAGAAAAAGTAGTTTGTATTTTTATTAAAAGTAAATCTTAAAAGTTAAAATAAGAAAAGTAGTTTGTATTTTTATTAAAAGTAAATCTTAAAAGTTAAAATAAGAAAAAGTAGTTTGTATTTTTATTAAAAGTAAATCTTAAAAGTTAAAAAAAAAAGTAGTTTGTATTTTATTAAAAGTAAATCTTAAAAGTTAAAATAGAAAAAGTAGTTTGTATTTTTATTAAAAGTAAATCTTAAAAGTTAAAATAAGAAAGGAACATAAGTTCCGAATATATTCCTTTTTTTTGTTAACTGAATATGTAAACGATTAGTCAGCCTATAAAATTGGTATAATATGATTTATATTTTATTTGATAATATGAAGCAGGTTATGAAATCAAAAGTTGTGTATACCAAAACTCTACCTAAGTTGTTGAATATATTTTATTATTATAATATATATGTAGTCGTAAACTGGATATTTCTCGTTTGAGTTATTAACACATTAGATCTATGAAGTAATTAAATAGTTGTGAATATTATTTTATTCCAAAAAGAAGAAAAATATATGTATATATATATATATATATATATATATATATATATATATATATATATATATTGCAATACTATGATCTGCTACTCTCATGTTATCATATTGTGGTATACTGTTTTAACTTGTATGATTGTATAAACCGACTACATATGAGCATGTTATAGAACATATTTGTGTCTAGTTATCTTCGGATAGAATAACTATTTTTGAGTTTTATGCATGATGAATATAATCATTGATTTACGTTTTGTATTGACTAGGAATATTCTATTTATGGAATGAATATTGATGAATCATAATCATGATTTTTTAAGACAAAGTATACTTGGTGTATTTGATGTATGCATCAAGTAATTTTATACTTATATATGTATATATGTATATATTGTGATTATATATGCTACATGGTTATGGTTGCTACCTTGTAAGTTTTTTAATTGGTCTAACATGAAACTTGGAAAAAGTGGTTATATTAATTTGTTATATCATGACCTATGCTATTATTAATCTAATTGATTAATAAGTTAGTGGATTAGATTGGCATATTATTTTGTGATCGGTGTACTCTTTTAAACTCTCGTCATATACATGATTATATGTGCTATACACTGATGCAATTTGATTTTTTTTTTAAATCACGATAAATTGCATGTTGGATTATTTTAATATTTAATGCATAATTGATAATCATCATGATCTTTTAAGATTAGAAATATATTTGATCTGTACATAAATTAGTTGTATACTTAATATGCATATCTTTCAAGTGAATATAATTCACAGACCTTTGATATATTAGATCGATTTACATAGTAATTTAATATTTGAAATGTTACCTTATATTTGATATATATTATTTTATGCAAAAAAAAAAAAAAATATGTGGAGTCCAGTTTTATGATGATTAATTGGGCTTATCATGACTATTGCTACTAGGTTACTAGTACGATTGTTGAGTCGCTTTCTAATGCGGTTCTTTCTCAGATTGTAACTTGTTTGCAGATAATGGTAACATACACACTATGATCAAATCTAAGAAATATTTCATTGATTTAAATCAAATGAAGGAATTATAAATACTATATCAGGTCTTGCAAACTTGATATAAGGAACGGAAAAGGCAAAAATTCATATTACCAAATGGTAAAAATTTTCTGATAAACAATGCCTTGTTTTCTCAAAATCAAAGAGAAATTAATTGAGTTTCTCTGATATATATATATATATATATATATATATATATATATATATATATATATATATATATATATATATATATATATCATAATGGATATGATTATCAGTAAATGATAACAGATAATGAGAAATATCTATGTAGCACCGAAAAGCGCATATGATGAAAAGCGCGTATATGATTAAAAGCGCATATGATAAAAAGCGCATATGATGAAAAGCGCATATGATGAAAAGCGCAGCGCATATGATTAAAAGTGCATATGGTGATTAATGAAAAGCACATTGAGAAAGAATCACCAATATTTATTGAAAGAATTCAAGGGAATATATATGGACCAATTCATCCATCATGTGGACCATTTTGATATTTCATGATTCTAATAGACGCATCTAGCGGATGGTCTCATGTTTGTGTGTTATCAAGCCGTAATATGGCATTTGCAAAGTTTCTTGCACAAATTATTAAATTGAGAACACATTATTCTGATTACATCATTAAAAGGATGAGACTTGATAATGCTGGTGAGTTAACATCTCAAGTATTGAATGATTATTATATGTCTACAAGGATTGTTGTTGAACATCCAGTTACTCATGTGTATACACAAAATTGGTTTAGCTAAATCAATAGATAAACGCTTGCAGCTAATAACTAGACAATTGGAAATGAGTACAAAACTCTCAATATTTATATGGGGACATGTAAAATTACATGATGCGACATTAATTCGCATTAAACCAAGTGCAAGTCATAAATATTCTCCATTACCAACTTAATTTTAGTCGAGAGCCAAATATTTTCCATCTTAGAACATTTGGTTGTGCAGTGTATTTTTAATTGCACCACCACAATAAATGATTCCTCAAAGAAGGATGAAAATATATGTTAGATATGAAACATCTTCAATCATAAGATATATTGAACCCATGACGGGTGATGTTTTACAGCACATTTTGCTGATTGTCACTTTAATGAAACATTGTTCCCTATATTAGAGGGAGAAATGAAAAATAAATAAAAAGATGCTTCATTATGTGAACATCAATTAAGGTATATAGAACTCGCACAAAAGAATGCGAAACGAAAGTTCAAAAATAATGCATATGCAAGAACTTGCAAATTAATTACTTTATGCATTTAAAGATACAAAAAGAGTGACTAAATCATATATACCAGCAGTAAATGCTTAAGCTAGAATTGAAATTCCAAAAGCTGGCAATAATGTCACTCATGAGTCTTCGCCACGTCTGAAACGTGGAAAACAAATTGGTTCCAAAGATAAAAATCCTAGAAAAGAAAAATCAGCTGATAATGAGGTAAAAGAAAGTGTTCAACAAGAACCACAAATCAATACTCCTTCTGCAGAGAATATTGATAAATGTAAATACATAAATTGCAATAAATTATACAATATTATGAAACTGAAATGAAATGAAAAATATTGATGAGATATTTTCATATAATGTTACAATGACATCATGAATAA
The DNA here is from genome assembly GCF_046630445.1 of Rutidosis leptorrhynchoides. Taxonomy (NCBI): domain Eukaryota; kingdom Viridiplantae; phylum Streptophyta; class Magnoliopsida; order Asterales; family Asteraceae; genus Rutidosis; species Rutidosis leptorrhynchoides. Next base: position 274,030,239 of record NC_092338.1, on the reverse strand, counting down.
AGATGATGATCTGGAACCAAAATATGTCATTGAATATCAAAATAGACGTGATTGAACTCAACGGAAAGGAGTAATACGAGCTGAATTAGAATCGCTCAATAAAAGAAAAGTTTTTGGATCAATCGTTATCACTTTTAAAGATGTGAAACAATGGGATACAAATGAATTTTTATCCGAAAAGAAATGTGCAAATGAAGTTACAAGGCAAAACTAGACTTGTAACTCAAGATTTCCCACAAAGACCAGAAATGAATTAGGAGAAAAACTTATCCTCCTATAATGAATATAATTACTTATTAGATACTTAATCAACCTGGTAGTTATTTAAATGCATCTCATGGATGTTGTTACTACTTATCTGTATGGATCACTTAATAGTGATATATATGAATATACCTGAAGGGTTTAAGGTATCAGAAACATCTAACTCAAAACCTAAAGAAATGTATTCCGTTGAATCACAAAGATTTTTATATGGGTTGATACAATAGTATAACGGATTAAGTGATTACTTGATAAGAAAAGTGTATACATATAAACTTCTTTGCACATGTGTTTTAATTATGAAAACAATGACCAGATATATATCGTAGTTATTTATGTCAATGGTCTTAATATCATAGGTACAAATAAAGAGATCCATGAAGCCATTCAATTTCTAAAGAAAGAATTTGAAATGAAAGATCTCGGAAAAACCAAGTATTGCCTTGGTTTACAAATTGAACATATGCCTAATGGTTTACTTGTACATCAAACTACATATACTGAAAAGATTTTAAAACGTTTTAATATGGACAAGGCAAAACCATTAAGTACTCCTATGGTTGTTAGATCACTTAATATTGACACTGATCCATTTCGTCCCTGTGAAGATCATGAAGATATCCTAGGACCAGAAGTACCATATCTTAGTGCAATTGGAGCTCTTATGTATCTTACAAATTATACAAGACCTGACATTTCTTTTGCAGTTAATTTGTTGGCAAGGTTCAGCTCAGCTCCTACCAAAAGACACTGGAATGGGATCAAACACATATTTCGATACCTTCGAGGAACTACTGATTTAGGATTATTTTATTCTAACGAACGAAACAAGATTTGGTTGGTTATGCAGATGCATGTTATTTATCTGATCCACATAAAGCTAAATCTCAAAATGGATATGTATTCCTAAATGGAGGTACCGCAATATCATGGCGTTCTCAAAAACAAACACTTGTTGCAACATCATTAAATCATGCCGAAGTGATTGCATTACATGAAGCTACTCGGGAATGTTTTTGGTTGAGATCAATGACACAACTCATTACTGATTCTTGTGGACTAGAACGCGATAAAAGTCCAACAACTATCTATGAAGATAATGTAGCTTGCATAACACAGATGAAAGAAGGGTATATCAAAAGTGACCGAACAAAACACATACCTCCTAGATTCTTCTCATACACTCAAAATCTCATTAAGGAAAACCAGATTGAAATGAGATATGTTCAGTTCAGTAAAAACTCTGCTGACCTTTTCACCAAAGCACTTCCAACTGCTATTTTTAGAACACACATTCATAATATTGGCATGAGGCATGTTCAGAAGATGTAACAATTCAGGCGTTGCCTACTTGAGGGGGAGTCAACTCTATGCTGCACTCTTTTTCCCTTAGCTAAAGTTTTATCCCAATGGGTTTTCTTTAGCAAGGTTTTTAACGAGGCAGTACTAGTTATTCTCTAATAAAATTGTCATCCAAGGGGGAGTGTTATAAAAGTTAAATTGGATGTTAATTTTATTATTATTATAGATATTGTATAGTAGATTTTTTGAGTATAAATATGTGTGTTATGAGTTTATAAAATACACGCTAAATATATTCTCTCATATTCTCTCATATTCTCTCTATATACTTATTAGTAGTCTACAGTCAAGAACTAGGCCACTAAAGGTAGTTATAAGCCTACTGAATTATAACAATATATATATATATATATATATATATATATATATATATATATATATATATTGGTAGAATCAGGGGGAAGTAACCAATCGGGGGGAAGCGGGAGGAAGCAAATTTTTTTTTTTTTTTTGAAAAAACTTTGTTCACGAACATTAGAGATTGGATGAAAATATGAACATTTAATAAACACAATTTGTGATAAATGTTTTTATTTTGGCGCGAAGTCGCTCGAAGAAGTAATATATAACAATTATAATGTTTTTCGAGCGTATGTTGAGGTTTTAGATATTAGGGTTTAGATATTAGGGTTTATAGGATTTAGATATTAGGTTTTAGTAATTTAGGGTTTAGAGTTTCAATTTAGGGTTTAGATTTAGGAATTAGATTGAGTTTTTAACACGAACGGTTTAGAGTTTAGGGTTTAGGGTTTGGGGTTTTGGGTTTAGGGACTAATATTTTTATGGATTAATGGAATAATATTTTTATGTTTTCTAACATTGAAATTCTTGTGGTCTAAAGCTTATATGTTATTTTAAACCTATAATTCACTCAACATTTTAGTTGATAGTTTACTCACATGTTTTTCTCTGGTACTTGATTGTTTGACTTCTGCTGTGCTTAGAGAGTCTGCGTACATGTTGACAGATTTTATTAAACATTCAAACTTGCATTCTGTTTTGATACATTAAACTGTGGGTGTTTGTTGACTTTGTTTTGGTCAACTTTTGGTTAGTTACTTATGTTGGTTTTACAAAACTTACATTTATGATAAGTTTTCTTTATAGGAAATCATTTTGAATTAAAGAATGCAATTTTATTTATTAGATTTAATTAGAGTTATGATCAAGTTGTGGGACCAAGTGACGGAACCGTTAAAAGTACTTGACGGGCCATCACAGTTCAGGTGCAAGTGAGGTAACATATTAACATATGGTGTTGGAGGTGTTGGAAAATTACGGTCTCACTAATTCCCACCACCCAGCCCAACAATAATAGTAAAGAAATAAGAACAATACACAACACAAGATTTAACGTGGAAACTCCAAAACAGGAGAAAAACCACCGGCCCCCAAAGAGATAAATACACTATATCACAAATTGTTACAATGATATAGACGACTCTCTTAAACCAACTACACTCTCCAAAATATTTAACTAATACAACTCTCAAACAAGGGTAAGAAAGAAAGAAATAATCAAATACTTAAAGTGTATTGATTGGTGCAAATTGAAATGAAGACTTAGCCCTCCTTTTGTAACCAAGTCACCTACCTCCAACTTTCTCCTCCCACCTATGTGGGATAACATCCTTCACAAAGTAAACATATCAATTTTTTTCTATCAAAAACAAAACCAACAAATCTCCACCTTATTGATAGAAAAAGATAACCATACTTAAGGATAACCGACTCAGATGCTTCCTCGACGACAACTTCAAGATCCTCATCTTCATGCCGTTGAAATTATCTCCCAAGAGACAAAACTTGCATCCTCATCGAACATTGTCTAAACCGACAATCATTGTCATAACAGACAATCATAACTCTAAACAGAATTATCATACTCCACCGTAAGAGTATAACCACTTAGAAGATCCCATTCTAAGAATTTCACCTCGGCACATGTTGAATAACCAGCTGAACATTTACGGTGCAACTTCCCCGTTTGGCTTTCCCGGAAGTTCCATCAGCTTCAACATCAGTTTCCACCACACAACCTGCACCAATGCCAAACCAGTGCCCATGTGCAATTGTGGAACCGCTAACGCACATCCTTTCCCATGGTGGCGCGGACACACCATGAGGATGACGTGACTTCAGAGGAATTCATCACTCTCTGTAACAACGGAGACATCATTAGCGGCTATAGAGCCATTTACCAAATTAGCTCCACCTGGACAATTAACCCTTACATGCCTAGTCTTCCCGCACCTCCAGCATACCAGATTCTTCTCAGAGTTTCTCTTTCGCCTATCCGAACACAACACTATCGTATCTCCTGATGACGAGACCCCGTTACCTTCCAGTCTTTTCTCCTCGGATAGGAGCTTGCTAGTAACGTCTTCAAGCTTCAGAGTTTACTTCCCATACATAAAAATAGGTTTCATGTGTTCATAAGACGATGACAAAGATAATATCAACCTCAAAGCTTTATCTTCATCATCCACTTTAACTCCAATAGCTTCAAGTTCCGAAACAATACCATTCAAAATGCTCAGATGATCAGAAATCTTTGAACCCCCATCCATACGCAAAGTATGAAATTGTTCTTTAAGACACAACCGATTCGAGATGCCCTTGCCCTGGTACAAACTACTCTAGTTTAACCCAAAGCTCCTTTGCCGTTGATAACCCGTGCACATTTGCAAGCACGTTCTTTGCAAGACACAAACGAATCGCACTTGCTGCACTCAAATCCATATCATCCCATTCTTCTTCATCGAACTTACTGCTAGAATCACTATCGGAAACAAAGATGGGTTTACCTTTCAATGCCTTGTGTAACCCGGACAGAATCAACACATCCTTGACTTGAACCTGCCATAAGCCAAAATTGATCCTCCCATCAAATTTCTCTACATCAAACCTCATTGGACTGAACTTCGACATCGTATCCGTATCCTATAAACAACACTTTCTCTGATTTTGCTCACGTTTCGACTGGCCGACAGATGTAGTGGAGTGGCGCACAGGATCCATTAAATTGGAAAATCCAACACCCGGTCCACTACAAATTCTAGACACCACTTACTCTGAATCTGAAAAAATATTGTCTAACCAGATACCCTATACGATCAATAGAACTCGTTTCTGATGTGGACGATCCACTCACGTGGCAACCACAGAGCATACTCCGACTCCTATAATCGAGACCCCCGTCAAACCTGACGCTCTGATACCAGTTGTTGGGAAATTACGATCTCACTAATTTCCACCACCCAGTCCAACAATAATAGTAAAGAAATAAGAACAATACACAACACAAGATTTAACGTGGAAACTCCAAAACAGGAGAAAAACCACCGGCTCCCAAAGAGAGAAATACACTATATCACAAATTGTTACAATGATATAGACGACTCTCTTAAGCCAACTACACTCTCCAAAATATTTAACTAATACAACTCTCAAACAAGGGTAAGAAAGAAAGAAATAATCAAATACTTAAAGTGTATTGATTGGTGCAAATTAGAATGAAGACTTAGCCCTCCTTTTATAACCAAGTCACCTACCTCCAACTTTCTCCTCCTACCTATGTGAGATAACATCCTTCACAAAGTAACCATATCAATTTTTTCTATCAAAAACAAAACCAACAGGAGGGACATCCTTCTCAACATTCAACACATCATTACAATCAAAGTTGTTATTTGAATAAAGATCACCATCCTCTTCCGCCAACTCTTCACCAGAATCAACAAGTGATCTCTTCATCAGAATCAACAAGTGAAGGGTCCTCTTCAAGTGAGATAGGCCAAGTGGATGATTCTTGAACAAACACATTAAAAGTGGAACCACAAATAGTAATTTCGATTTCTTCTGAAATATGACGAATACATTTTGTGACAATGCAAAATTTTTTTGATGCTTAAAGGCCCTATTGACGAGACGAGATGTCTACAATATATATATATATATATATATATATATATATATATATATATATATATATATATATATATATATATATATATATATAGGGTCATGATCAATGGGGAAGTAACCAATCGGGGGGAAGCGGGGGGAAGCAAAATATTTTTTTTTTCGTTTTTTTTTTGAATTTTTTTTTCCCGGCATCAAGATCACACAAAAATATGAACATTTAGAAAAGACACTTCGTGACGAATGTTATTATTTAGGCGGGAAAACGATCGACAAAACTAATGTTCAAGATAATATTGTTCGTGCAGAATATGAACGTTTTTTTTCTTCATGTTTTGTGAAGTAAAATTTAGCCCGATTTAGAGTTTAGGGTTTAGGGTTTAGGGTTTTGGGTTTATTCCATAAACCCAAAACACCAAACCCTAAATCCTAAACCCTAAACCCTAAACCCTAAACTCTAAACCGTTCGTGTTAAAAACTCAATCTAAATCCTAAATCTAAACCCTAAATCTAAACCCTAAACCCTAAATTTCTAAACCCTAATATCTAAACCCTATAAACCCTAATATCTAAACCCAATAGCTAAAACCTCAAAATACGCTCGAAAAACACGATAATTGTTATATATTACTTCTTCGAGCGTTTTCCCGCCAAAATAAAAACATTTATCACAAAGTGTCTCTACTAAATGTTCATATTTTCATCTCATCTATAATGTTCGTGAACAAATTTTTTTCAAAAAACGAAAAAAAAAAAAGTTTTTGCTTCCCCCGAATGGTTACTTCCCTCTTGATCCTACCAATATATATATATATATATATATATATATATATATATATATATATATATATATATATATACCAAAAATCGTAACAATTTTCTTGTACACACCTAAACAGCAAGCATACGATGTCAGCTCAGTTACAGTAATCCGCACGACACGTTCATCCACAACTAAGTTGCTAGAATGAGGTTTAACGTATAAGATTAATTGGTTTACATTATTATTTTATTTATTATGATATAAGTTTAGATTTGTTTGGTAGTTAGTGATAGTTTTAATTTAATTTAAATTAACTGTGTTGAATTAGTAGTCAACTTGACCAAATAAGTATGTGTACGTGGGATAGTGAGTTGGAGATTACCAACACATTAGGAGAAATTAAAGTAGATAAAGAAGTGGTGTACATGGGCTAGACTTAGTTCCATTTGTTTTATTTTCCGTTGGCTATATAAAGCCATGTTGTGGTATAATTTAAAGATGGCAGGAAGTTTTATTCCTTTAATTTCTGTCCATCGTTTCACTTTGTTTCTTTAAGTTACTCATTGCATATTTGTAAGTTATTGGGACTTGTGATCCAACATAACGAACATAAATAAACTTTTCAGTTCACTATTCGATTCGAAAGACTTACACGCTTCAACGTTAGGGAATGAGATATGAGCCCAAAAGCCACAAATATAGTGAAGTTTAAGACCCAAAAAGCCTTCACACTTACAAAGATGATACATACTACCCAAAGCAGTGGCGGATCCAGGAAAATTTTTCACCGGGGGCGAAATTTTTTCTAAAACGTAGGAATTTTTTTTTTTTGGCAAAATATAGAGTTTTTTAGCAAAATTTGGAGGTTTTTGGGCAAAATACGAATGTTTTGGAGCAAAATATGGAGGTTTTGGGGCAAAATATGAAGGGTTTGGGGCAAAAAAAAAAATTCCACCGGAGCAAAATCGAAAAACCGAAAAAAATTCCACTAAAATTTCGAAATCCACCGGGGGCGGGCGCCCCCTCCCTTATACACTGGATCCGCCTCTGACCCAAAGTGTCAATATTCCTCACTTTAACTAGAAGTGTGAACGATGGATCTTCTGCATTAACAAGATCAGATTCTGATATTAAAACCTTAGTGTGAGCATCTTTCTGCTGCCCTCAGTGTTAGTACTTGATGTAGGTGTAATCTTCATAGGAGCACGGGTTGATGTATTCTTCTTCGAAGGCAGTTAGGAAACTCTTTCACATTGACAAACATAGGGTTTACCATTTTCTCCATGATCAGAGGTTTGGAGCATTGGAACCAAGATTTCGAAACGTACACATGACGATTTCCGATCTATACATTAGAAAAGGATCTTAGGAATGTGTCCGGGTCTTTAATTCCCATGTATCTGATGAATCCAAAGCGTTTTCCGGCTTTTGAAACCTTATTAGGTTCAAATACCTCCATTAATTATTTACGTGATCAGGAAAGTTTGTCACGTAAAAAGATGTTGCAATATTCTCAGTAGCGCGGTGGAGGGAGGTAACGTTTTGCGACGCTGTTTGATTTTGAATACCAATCCTCCAAACGTAATCATTATTGATTGACATAATCAGAAAGTAGGTTAGAAGATGAACGACGTTTGAGCCCGCCATCAATTGTAAAATGTATTTTTAGGAAGTGGTTGGCAAATATTTTTTCGTAAGCCACTACTTAACTGGTTATATAGCCGTGATGAATATTTGTATGTAAAGGTTGAACCCTCATGTTTAAGATATTATGTCTGAACACATACAGTGTTAAACTAATGAACTATAACAAGAGACACCTGTAAACCAACTAATGTAAGACATATACATCCAATAACATACACTACAAGAAAAGTGACCATTCCCGACGACACTTTTCCCGACGACATGTGTCGTCAGTATTAATACCGCAAAACGACAAAAAAATCACTTAATTGTCAGACTTTTCGTAGTTTTTTGTTGACCAGCCTATCCCGACGACATGTCGTCGGAAAGTCGTCGCTAATAATTTACCCATTTCTTTTTCACTTTTATGTCTTGGCGGCAAAAAGGAAAAAAATTCCCGCCAATGATTCTAGACGACATGTCGTCGGGAATGCCAATCCATTTTTTATTTTTTATCTTTTTGTTTTCGCGCCAATCAGAAAAATAAGTCCCGCCCAACTTACCGACGACATATCGTCTGCATTGACCCAATTCCTTTTTTTTTGTTTCTTTTTAATAAAGATAATTTAAGTTAAAACAATATTTCGGTAAAAGAAATTAAGTAATAATTATTTTGATTTTGGTATACTACAAATTAACTGTATTAAATGTTATGAAACAAGTTCATGATACAAGGCATGGAACACAATTAGATAAGAAAATAGGTTAGAAATACCGGAAAATTAGGGCAACTATAGAATCGTCGACTTGAGTCTCGTTACGAAACAAGTTCATGATTATAGTGTAGTATAACGGTGGAATGTAGTAGTTGAGTGTGACGGTGTAATATAACAACAGAATGTAACGGTTTAATGTAATGGTATAAAGTGAAGGTGTAATGCAATGATAGGATGTTACGGTGTAATGTAATGATAGAATGTACACGTTGTAATGTAATGGTGGTAATGTGATGGTGAAATGTAACAATGAACCTTAAACCTTAAACCCAATGTAATGTAATGATATAGTATTAATATAGGGGTGTAATGTAATGGTACAATGTTACGGTGTAATGTAACAGTGTAATGTAATGGTAGAATGTAACGGTGTAATGTAATGGTAGAATGCGACCGTGTAATGTAATGGTAGTATGTGACTATGTAATGTAATGGTGGAATGCGATGGTGTAATGTAATGGTGGACAGTTACGGTGTAATGTAACGGTAGAAGTTATGATGTAGTATAACGGTGAAATGTAGCAGTGGAATGTAATAGTGTAATATAACAGTGGGATGTAACAGTGTGATGTAATGGTAGAAAGTGAAGGTAAAATGCAATGGTAGGAAGTTATAGAGTAATGTAATGCTAAAGTTTACATGTTGTAATATAGCGGTGGTATGTGATGGTGTAATGTAACAATACACCATAAACCTTAAAGCCAATGTAATGTAATGGTATAGTATTAATGTAGGGGTGTAATGTAATGGTACAATGTTACGGTGTAATGTAACAGTGTAATGTAATGGTAGAATGTAACGGTGTAATGTAATGGTAGAATGCGACCGTGTAATGTAATGGCAGTATGTGACTGTGTAATGTAATGGTGGAATGTGATGGTGTACTGTAATGGTGGAAAGTTACGGTGTAATGTAACGGTAGAAGTTATGATGTAGTATAACGGTGAAATGTAGTAGTGGAATGTAATAGTGTGATGTAATGGTAGAAAGTGAAGGTGAAATGCAATGGTAGGAAGTTATAGAGTAATGTAATGCTGAAGTTTACATGTTGTAATGTAGCGGTGGTATGTGATTGTGTAATGTAACAATGAACCATAAACCTTAAAGCCAATGTAATGTAATGGTATAGTATTAATGTAGGGGTGTAATGTAAGGGTATAATGTTATGGTGTAATGTAACAATGTAATGTAATTGTAGAATGTAACGATGTAATGTAATGGTAGAATTTGACTTTGTAATGTGATCAAGACGTTTAGATAATTGCAGGTTTGTCCAAATCCATAATAGTTTAGCATTAGAAAATATACAAAAATTGTGTTGATGTAAATGGTGAGGGTTACAGTTGTAATGTAATGGTATAATGTGATGGTGTAATGTAATTGTAGGAAGTTAAAGTGTAATGTAATGGTATAATGTGCACATTGTAATGTAATGGTGGTATGTGATGGTGTAATGTAACAATGAACCTTAAACTTTAAACCCAACGTAATGTAATGGTAGAGTATTAATGTACGGGTGTAATGTAATGGTATAATTTTATGGTGTAATGTAATGGTAGAATATAACGGTATAATGTAATGGTAGAATGTGACTTTGTAATGTAATGGTATAATGTGATTGTGTAATGTAATGTAGAATGTGACAGTGTAATGGTAGAATGTAACAATGTAATGTAACGGTAGAAGTTATGTGAGTAAGTGACGATGTGATGGTGTAATTTAGCATTGATCCCTAAACTCCAAATGTAATCCCAATATAATGGTGATATGTGAGTAAGTGACGATGCAATGTAACGGCGGAATGTCGACAAATATAACGAAAAAATTGTACTACGATATAGAATGTGATGTTGTATTTAATGGTATAATATTATGGTGTAATGTACGGTAGAAGTTATGGTGTAATGCAATGGTAGGAAGTAAATGTGTAATGCAAAGGTAGGAATTTACACTGTAATGTAATGGTAGAGTGTAACAGTATATTGTAATAGTATTGTGTTAAATCCAATGAATGTAATAGGCATGAGCAAATAAACCGAAAAACGGTACCGGTACCGAAAACCGGTACCGATACCGAAAACCGGTACCTGAAGGGTTCGGTATCGGTTCCGGTTTCGAGAATTCATCAATTTCGGTTTCGAGAAATTCCGGTTCGGTTCCAATATTTTAACAGTAAATCGGTACTCGGTACTAGGTACCGAAATTGCAAAAAAAATTGTGGTACCAAGTGGGTAAAAAACCGAAAAATACGGTCCCGTACCGGTACCGAAACCAATACCGTATTGAAATTTCGGTACGGTGATTCTCCATTTTACCCAATTTTAGTACCGATACGGTTCGGTACGGTTCTAGAACTGGTCTCATCCCTACATTTTTATTTATATATTATTAATTTATAATTATATAATTTTAATTAATTTAAAAAAAAATTAATTTATATTATATATATATATCTTTAATTTATATTATTTAAAATTAATTTTTAATTAGTTACATCCGACGACATGTCGTCTGTATAGACGGAATTATATATTTTCGTTTCCCCCCAGATAAATTTTCGTTTCCCTCTAGATAGTAAGTCAACGTAAGTCAATTCATTAAATCGCCTATCCAGACGACTTGTCGTCGGGAAAAAAACTGGAATAAAATCCCCTTTACAGCTTCTGCTACTTCACTCTTGCAAACAAAAACCCACAAATAAGCTCTCAAGCACACCGATGGTGTTCAGCGAAATTCGATGGTTTCTTCATCCTTTTAGCTTTCCACTACCATTTTCTCATCAAATCCGCTCCAAGGTATGATTTATCCATCTCTTTCTTTTCTTATTCTTTTTTTTTCTCGAGATTTTGTTGGGCAATCCGAATTTTTTTATTTAAGGCTTTAAGATTTTGTGTTGATTTATGAACCTAAGGTCTGTTTTTAGTTAATATATTTAAGATTAAAGTTAGGATTTATGTTTAATTTTTTAGATCTATGAAGTTAGGTTTTTATTTAGTTAATTTCTTAAAGATTAGAGTTGAGGGTTGTGTTTAATTGTTAAAAGATTGTAAGTTAATTTAGTAAGTAAAGAGACTAATATAACAATACACAATATACACTGCTGCTGTGCGGGTTCGCCAAGTCTTCATTCTGCCTTTTTATGACATTGTTTTGATAATCTTGGTGATTTAGTGCTTCATATACAGTTTGTTATGATATTATGTGTGCTAATTTCAATCAAAGAATAAGACTTTTTATATTAATATTTTCATTTTATGAGTGTTTGTGTTTATCATTCATAATCGTGTCATAATTGTTGCTCACATATGTAATCTCTTCACCCTTAGAACATTATAAGTATGTATTTGTTCAAATGTGCAGGTTGTTATTAGGTGTTGCATAATTGTTGTTTACATTTGTAGTCTTGCCTAACTCTCCTGCTCAACTTGAGCCTCAAGGTTTGTATATGTCATCTATGTAGGAGAAGATATATTGACATTAGGGATGAAAGAATTGAAACAACTCGAACGCCAATTAAGGATTGGAGTTGATCGTTTACGCTCTAAGAAGGTATGTACGTTTATTAACAACCGATCTGAAACTTAGTATTACTTGAATTCTTTGTTGATATTTACCTTCAAATCCTAATAAAGATTTAATTAATTATTTTGGACATGCAGTGGCGTCTTTTATCAGAGCAAGTAGGTGTATTGAAGAGAAATGTGAGTCTTAAGCTATATGCTTTCGGTGTTAAAATTTAGCTACATCCTATGCTACGTACTATTCATTTTTCATGTTATGGGATCTTAGGATGTATGTTATTAGTTAGCACTTTAATTGACTTGAAATAAGTGTATAAATATGCAGCATAAAACTTTGCAGGAAGAAAATAGCTTTCTGCAGAAAAAGGTGAGCATTTACTCGAAGGTGCTACTGTTTGATGAAGCGAAGTGCTCGGGTTTCGACTGTTATAAATGGTGATGTGTTATAATTCACGCATACTATGCTTGGTTCAATTATAAAAATCTCAGTTTTGATAATGACTACTATTGATTTGTTTGTTCGTTAATTATTATGTTTTCGAGTTCATATATATATAATAGATAAGCTTTGTTTTGATCGTTTTTAATGTTTATTCATTTGTTGCAGGGAGATGCAGATACAATAATGATGTTTATATAATAGTTTGACTAAGATGGTTATTAGTTACACTACTAGTTAATAAAGATGCGGCTTGTTAGTTTGTAGTCTAGAAATAGAATGCTATAAAGATGCAGGTTATTAGCTACACTTTAGGATTGTATTAGAATTTTGAACATTTGTAATCTTTTTAATGATGTTAATATTTGTGATGTTATTTTAAATGTTTATCATTTATTTATATTTATTACATTATGGTATAATGCTTTTTGTTTTGAACATCTGGGCAGAAATTGTATTTTGTATGATCAATTCGGCTGGACAACAGCTGTTTTGAAGTACCTGTAAAAATATTTAATACATGCTTTCCAGACGACATGTCGTCACAAAAGGGTCGTCGCGAAATGTGGCTTTGACCAAAAATGTCAAAATCAGTCAACAATTGACTTTTTCATGTCTGACGACATGTCGTCACAAAAAATCGTCGCGAAAGGAGCAACTTCATCTTTGACTGTGTCAGTCAAAATGGGTCCCACCGTCGTCAGGATAGACGCAAAATAGGCGTCGGGAAAACCTTTTCGCGACGAGGCTTTAGGGACGACACATAAGCGACGAGCTGTCGTCGGAATAGGGCTTTCCAGACGACATGTCGTCGCAAAATGTCGTCTGGAAAGGGCTCATTTGTTGTAGTGATATTCAACATCGAATTAAATCCAATTCTCTAGTATATAGGTTTATGTATATTCAATTGATTGACACTAATAATTAATATTTGTGATTGTAAATCTAACTGTTTTATTTTGCTTGCAGAGATGAAAGTTAACACATTCATGGGACTTGGTGACATCAAGGGTGATAACGCCCGGATTATAGATATTTCACATTACATATTTTGACATTATGTGGCTTAATATATATAATTATAGTCAATATTATGTACGTTTGATACTTAACTATGTTGCGCGTTGATTATAGTTTCATATGCAAGAAGTTGGCGAAATTAAGCCTAATATTGAAGAAAAACATGGAATCTGCGCATTGTCACAGTTTAGGCCGTAACTTTCTCATCCAGACTCCGATTAAGGCTATTCAAATGCTCAGACGTTCGTAAGACAAATATCTGCAAATAAAGTTGCGTGTTTAAAGCTAATTGAACTTGATTGATTTGACAAATCAACTTGATAATGTCTTAATTACCTAAGTGATTTAAACTTAACAACACTTTATATAGGTATGACAATCTCTCTATAATTTTGAAGTTGTTATAATTCAGTAGGCTTATAACTAATTTTGACCTAAGCCTATACAATCCTTAAATATGAGAGAGTAGTAATGGAAGAGAGAGAGAGAGTATATTTCTTATATGTAAGAAAATGGTGTGTATATGTGTGTTCATTATCCACATATATATAGTACAAATTTTACTATCCATATTTGATTAATTACCATCCATATTTTACTACTAAATTTACAACACTCCCCCTTGGATGGTAAATTTTTTTTTTTAAAGAGCAATTAATACTGCCTCGTTAAAAACCTTGCTAAAGAAAACCCAGTGGGATAAAACTTTAGCTAAGGGAAAAAGAGTGCAGCATAGAGTTGACTCCCCCTCAAGTAGACAACGCTGAGTCGTCACATCTTTTGAACTTGCCTCATGCCAATATTGTGAATGTATGTTTTGAAAAACAGCGATTGACAGTGCTTTGGTATAAAGATCAACAGAGTTGTTGATTGAACGTATCTCATTTTAATCTGGTTGTCTTTTACGAGATCTTGAGTATATGAGTAGAATCTGAGGTTTTCATTTGAAACTGTATCATCTAAATCTTTTATGTACAAGTTTGGTCCACGTGATTTGTCTACAGTCTCCTTCATGGTTTGTTCAAACTGTTGTTTCAATTCCTATTCCCTTTCAGTCTTTTTCTGAGCCTTACTAATATACCATTCTTTTCCATCAAACTTATGACCGTTGAGACTGTTTATAACTTTAGTGCCTCGTCAGCATTTATGTTTTGTTCTTTCATTTTTTGATACTCTTCTTTCATTTGTACTATGTAAGCTGTATTATCTTCATAGATAGTTGTTAGGCTTTTATAGCGTTCTAGTCCACAAGAATCAATAATGATTTGTATCATTGATCTTAACTAAAATCATTCCCGAGTAGCTTCATGTAATGCAATCACTTCGGCATGATTTGATGATGTTGCAACAAGTGTTTGTTTTGAGAACGTCATGATATTGCGGTGCCTCCATTTAGGAATACATATCCAGTTTGAGATTTAGCTTTATGTAGATCGGATAAATAATCTGCATCTGTATAACCAAACAAATCTTGTTTCGAGTTGTTAGAATAAAATAATTATAAATCAGTAGTTCCCCGAAGGTATCAAACTATTTGTTTGATCCCATTCCAATGTCTTTTGGTAGGGGCTGAGCTGAACCTTGTCAACAAATTAACTGCAAAAGAAATGTCAGATCTTGTATAATCTATAAGATACATAAGAACCTCAATTGCACTAAAATATAGAACTTCTGATCTGTTAAAATTTTCATGATCTTCGCAGGGATGAAATAGATCAGTGTCAATATTGAGTGATCTAACAACAATGAGTTTGTCTTTAAAAAAAAATGTTTTAAAATCTTTTCGGTATAAGTTGTTTGATGTACAAGTAAACCATTAGGCATATGCTCAATTTGCAATCCAAGGTAATACTTGGTTTTTTCAAGATCTTTCATTTCAAAATAATTCTTTAGAAGTTGAATGATTTCATAGATCTCTTTATTTGTTCATATGATGTTAAGAACATTGACATAAACAACTACGATCTCATATCCGAACATTGTTTTTATAAAACATACGTGCAAAATAAGTTTATATTTATACCCTTTTTTTTTATCAAGTAGTCATTTAATCGGTTATACCACATACGTCCCGTTTGTATAAACCCACTTAGAAATCTTTGTGATTTAATGGAATATATTCCCTTGGGTTTTACATTAGATGCTTATGATACCTTAACCCTTTAGGTATATTCATATATATCACTATTAAGTGATCCATACAGATAAGTAGTAACAACATTCATGAGATGCATTTAAATAACTACCAGGTTGATTAAGTATCTAATAAGTAATTGTATCCATTACAGGAGGATAATTTTTCCTCCTAATTCATTTCTGGTCTTTGTGGGAAATATTGAGTTACAAGTCTAGTTTTGCCTTGTAACTTCATTTGCACATTTCTTTTCGGATAAAAATTCATTTGTATCCCATACGTTTCACATCTTTAAAAGTGATAACGATTGATCCGAAAACTTTTCTTTTATCGAGCGATTCTTATTCAGCTCTTATTGCTCCTTTCCATTGAGCTCAATCATGTCCATTTTGTATATTCAATGACAGATTTTAGTTCCAGATCATCATCTTTATTTATGATGTCATTGTAACATTATATGAAAATATCTCATAGAGATTTTAGTTTCATTTCGGTTCCATAATATTACATAATTTATCGCAATTTTAGTATTTACATTTATCAATATCCTCTGCAGAAGGAATATTGATTTGTGGTTCTTCTTGAACACTTTCTCTTACCTCATTATCAGCTGATTTTCTTTTTCGAGGATTTTTATCTTCGGAACCAATTGATCTTTCATGTTTGATGCGTGGCAAAGACTCAATAGTGACATTATTGCCAGCTTTTGGAATTTCAGTTCGAGCTGGAGCATTTATCGCTGGTATATATGATTTAGTCACTTTTTTATATCTGTAAATGAATAAAGTAATTAATTTGCAAGTTCTTGCATATGCATTGAACTTTCGTTTCACATTCTTTTGTGCGAGTTCAATATACCTTAATTGATGTTCGCATCATGAAGCATCATTTTATTTTTTATTTTTATTTCTCCCCCTAATCTAGGGAACAATGTTTTATTAAAATGACAATCAGCAAAACGTGCTGTAAAAACATCACCCATCATGGGTTCAATATATCTTATGATTGAAGATGTTTTATATTCAAAATATATTATCATCTTTCTTTGAAGAACCATTTTATTGTGTTGTGGTGATACAATTGGAACATACACTGCACAACCAATGTTTTAAGGTAGAAAATATTTGGCTCTTGGCCAAAATCAAGTATTAAGTGAAAATATTTACGACTTCCACATGGTATAATGCGAATTAATGTCGCAGCATGTAAATTTACATGTCCACATATAAATATTGAGAGATTTGTACTCATTATCAATTGTCTAGTTATTAGCTGTAAGCGTTTATCTATTGATTCAGCTAAACCAATTTTGTGTATGCACATGAGCAACTGGATGTTCAACAACAATCCCTGTAGATATATAATGATCATTAAATGCTTGAGATGTTAACTCACCAGCATTATCAAGTCTCATCCTTTTAATGGTGTAATCAGAATAATGTGTTCTCAATTTAATAATTTGTGCAAGAAACTTTGCAAATGCCATATTACGGCTTGATAACATACAAATATGAGACCATCCGCTAGATGCGTCTATTAGAACCATGAAATATCAAAATGGTTCACATGATGGATGAATTGGTTCATATATCTTACCTTGAATTCTTTCAAGAAACATTTGTGATTCTTTTTTACAATATACTTTTCATTAATCACCATATGTGCTTTCCATTAATCACCATATGTGTTTTTTTTATATCATATATCCTTTTCACCATATACGCTTTTAATCATATGCGCTGTGTTTTTCACCATATGCGCTTTTAATCATATGCGATTTTCATCATATGCGTTGTGCTTTTCATCATATTCGCTTTTTATCATATGCGCTTATCATATGCGATGCGCTTTTTATCATATGCGCTTTTTTATGTGAATAGTAAATTAATTAATTTCGTTTTACTATTCATATGAATTAATTTAGATTTACTATTTTGTTAATTGAGTAATATATATATACATCATATACTTGTGACTCCGAAGGCTCAAATGAATTTGACCATATAGTTATACGTTGTACCTTGCACATTAATTTTCAGTAGAAGCTTTAGATGCATATTATTTTCAGTAGAAGCTTTAGATGCATTTTTTTTTAATCACCAAATACCACAAACACTTTGTTTGCGTTTGTTCATAGTCATCAATGAAAACCATTTTCTTTAATTTTATTTTATACAATAAAATTAACGCATCATTATTCTTTTCAAAAACAATAATCTATTGTTATTGTTCACTTGTGCCATGTTTAACAACAAAAGTCAACAACCTCTGTCTTGTTTGTTGTGGCAACCAAAAACAACCTTTGCTTTTGTTACCGAGAATCCAAGACCAAAAAAAATTTAATTTTTAATTAATCTTTTATCAAAATCATAAATGATTTTATTGATCTACGTTGATATGACCATAAAGAATTGACGGCTGACCTACTTTTGTAAGTGTATTTCGGCTATCATCCCGAAAACGCACAACGACCTTTTTTTTTTTTTTTTTTATGAACTATTTGTTTCATATCTAGCTTAGGCAATTATTGTGAACATTTGGTCCCTATAAGAGCATTTATTTTTTAGACTTTTAGTTGATTTGTACTTGTCACAATTAGGGATAGCACCCGCGGGTCGTGGATGCGGATCCATTGGATCCATCACCCGTACCCGCGGATTTTTTTTTAAGAGACATCCAATTGAACCCTTGTTCGTTGAAACAATTTGACTATATTTTTACTCCCCATTATTAAACGGGCCATTTTGATGCACACTCTTAAAAAAAATAATTTGTTTTTTAAGTTTTATTATTCAACCTCCTTTTTTCAACGGTCACGTTTTTAACAAAACATTTGACAAGTTTTGAAAAAAGTTTTTTATTTATTATCATCAAAAGTTTTCTATTGTCACTCTACTGGATGGAATTATGGCATACAACCAAAATTGCAACCCAACACTACATAAGAACAAAAAGGTTGTTTTTAATTAACATATGTATATGTGTTAAACTCGGAATAATAATAACTTATTTTAGAAAATTAACATAAGACATGTTGAAACATTTTTGTCACATTTAGCTCATCAAGTCTAATACTTATCATTGATAGATTTTATCATGTCTAGGAGATGTTTACTTTTTTCTTGTATTAAGTCCTACTTTCATTTACCTTTGTTTGGAAAAAAGTTTTTTTTTTTACTTTGTTTTCCCCCTTTCTGTAAAACTCATTTAAACACTTTCTTTGTTTTTTTTTTTTAAAAAAAACTTCCTTTTTTTTACGTTACCCGTAAATTATAAATATATAAAAAAAACTTTTTGTTTAAATTTTTTTTCTAGTTTTTAAAAGGCCACTTGACCAATTTTTTAATTCTTTCACAACACCTGATATCGTGATCGTGACCTTTCACCAAAGCAAGAGATATTCTTGATAAACTAAACACGGACTCGTGTTTGAAATTGTCGGCCACAAAAAAATTCATTTGATAAAAGTATATATTTTTTTTTTAGTTATAGAAGGAGACCACTTCATTTTCAATACTTCATTTTTGACAAAAAAAAAACTATTCCATTTTACCATCCCCTTTTTTTTCTTACTTTAACTTTTAAGATATACTTTTAATAAAAATACAAACTACTTTTTCTTATTTTAACTTTTAAGATTTACTTTTAATAAAAATACAAACTACTTTTTGTATTTTAACTTTTAAGATTTACTTTTAATAAAAGTACAAACTACTTTTTCTTATTTTAACTTTTAAGATTTACTTTTAATAAAAATACAAACTATTTTTTTATTTTAACTTTTAAAATTATAAATTTAAGAATAAACATTAGTATGCATGAAATAAATAATGATTAATTGCATAAGTAATCATAAATGTTAGATAACATATAAAGACCCCGTCGTATTCGTATTGATCGGAATTAATCTCGACCCATGGTACCGTGTTGTCAAATGACGTGTTGCGTACATAAAGTACCGTGTTGTCAAATGACATGTTGCGTACAATCATGAGGTCTTATTAACATAAATATAAATGTTAGTGAAGTTAATAAGAGTTAGATTACAGAAAATATAATTCAGGCGGTATAACCGGCCATATATAACTTAAATAACATAAATATAAATGTTAGTGAAGTTAATAAGAGTTAGATTACAGAAAATATAATTCAGGCGGTATAACCGGCCATATATAACTTAAATAACATAAATATAAATGTTAGTGAAGTTAATAAAAGTTAGTAAACATAAATGATAGTTAGGCGACAGTGTCGACCATATATAATTTAGGTGGCAGAGCCAACCATATAATAAGAACAATACAAATGCACTAAGAACTTAATAAAAATTAGTAGTTCAAAATGTTAGTAGTCCAAAATTTGATATGTCCGAGTCTGAAAAACCCTAATAATTTCATACCTTGATTAGTGACTCGTGATCGTTTGAGATATCCTTTGATTACACTAAGCTCTTCATGCTGATAACGTGTTATAATTCAGTAGGCTTATAACTAATTTTGACCTAAGCCTATACAATCCTTAAATATGAGAGAGTAGTAATGGAAGAGAGAGAGAGTATATTTCTTATATGTAAGAAAATGGTGTGTATATGTGTGTTCATTATCCACATATATATAGTACAAATTTTACTATCCATATTTGATTAATTACCATCCATATTTTACTACTAAATTTACAACAGAAGTAAAATTTAATACATGTTTACTAAATGATTTTAATCGTTAGTCGAAATGCCAGGGGAAGTAAAGTCCAAATGGGAGGGGAAGTATTTCATTATTTTATTTCTCTTTATCAACCTACCACCACCAAAATATTTATTACCATGAAATATATTTCCAATCACAACTCGCTAGCCTTATATACTTCGCTTTGATATCACGTAAAATATCCACTTAAATTCCACATGAATTCAAGCAAAATTGATTTATAAATGCACTAATCCACTTTGTTTTGCTATTTAGGACTTTTAAATCACAAATTGCTGAAAAGCTGAAAAAGAGTCAAAATTTGGGTTTTCTAGACCTAAACTCAAGGACTGCCCTAAAAGATCACCACAGAAGCTCAATATTGCAAATTGAGGCTGCCATCACTTATTCAAGAGACATATCTGAAGATCTACCAAGGACCTAGAAGCTTATCTGATTCATATACAAAGATTAAGACGTTCCAAGACTTACACACACTAAAAACACACAAGAAACCCTAAACTCACAAAACCTCAATTTCAACCGCAAGGAACTTCAAGAAGTGATTCAGCGGTTTGTGTGACATTACTAGAAGTCTAAAGAACTCCGATAAGGTGCATCTACTGATCTTCAAGTCATGAAAAGTACCCGTAAACAACAACACACTAACAGAAACCTGTACACAACAACAAAGAACTGCACCAACGGACAAACTAGTGACTCAAAGCCAGTCTACCAGGAACACTGGCGACTCAGATCTAGTTTGCAAATCAAACTAGCGACCTAGTTTGAAAAATGGCGATCTAGTAAGTCTAACTATCTAGTTAGCAAATTGCTGACCCGGTTAGCATCTAGTTTCGCAAACTGACTACTCGGTTAAGCAGACTGGCGACCCGGGCTACAAACTGGCGACCTGGAGATCAGCAACTGTCAACTCATAGCCAGTTGGTAATGCAAACTGGCGATCCAGAGGCAAACTGGGGACCCTAGATTTGCAAACTGGCGACTCAGAGGCACTTTGACGAACCAACTCATGACTCTTTAACAAACTAGTGACTCATGCTTGCAAACTGGTAACCCGGACCATGCAAAATCTCAACCCGGAGTCAATTTGATGACTCAATTTATCTATAAATTAGAGGCTCCAGGCGTTCATTTCATTTATTAAGAGTAGTTCCATTTCAAAAGAAGTCACTCTCACAACACTTTCTTTCAAAGCTTAGGCTAGTTTATCAAGTTTTAATGTAGGTTTTGTAGCTATAAGAAGCTATCTATACTTTTTAAAGTTGGGATGGAGCTCTGTTTTTTGTAATATTTGCTTATGAATAAAACATAAGTGAGTCACTGTGATAGTAAGAATTTCAAGATCGTCTTTGTCATTGTAAGTCATACATAAGTGAGTCACCGGCAAGCCGTTTTCTGCCCTGGTCTTGCTATTTTGCTTAGATCGTTTTGCTCGTTACTGGGAACGTAACTTGGTTTCCGGGTTTGTAACTTGTCTTTCACCATTTTTGCTCTAAAATCTTCGTTTTAACTCCGATTCTCTTGATTCTTTTTGCACTGTCTTCGTATTTACGTGATCTTCATTTTTAACCGACAAAGTGAGTTTTTTGGCGATAAAACTTGGAACTTTATTTTTTGGGGCCTCAATACCGGGGTGAAAATGTGACTTTTTAGCAGATATCAAATATCTTACACTTAGACTTTGCTTGTCCTCAAGCAAACTTCTTTTTTTTTTAACTTCAAGAAATCATTTCGGAGTTTCCTTTCTATTGGCCTAAGCAGTTTGCTTTTTATTATAAAAGTGAAAAATAAGGTAAGTCATCTATGTTAGGGTTGAAACTATCTCTGCAAGCATGAGGAGAGGTTACATGACTTAGGCTAGTTTTCACGAGAATCACACAAGTGTTTAGGGTTCGCTATAGATCTATGAAATGAATTCACTCATAGCCAGTCATGTTGCACCCATCGTCACAGGCTTGATAAAGACTCAAATCCTTGCTACTAATGCGAAAGCGGTAATAACCATAGATTCTAGGTCCTTTGTCAATATGGAAGGATGAAAAGGAATTTTGAAATGGTGGTAAAGTTGTTTTAAAGGGTTTGAAAGGGTACAATAGTCTTTTTAAAGACTTTTATTCTGAATTTCGGAAGTGAAAGATAGATAGGAGTGCTGATATTTTTGAGAAGCACTTTTGAGAACTTTTTCTACTTTTGGAGTGATTTTGCATAGGTATCCTTCGGTCGAGTAATTCTTCGACGTTTCTCTTTATAAGCTCTGCTCCTTTTCTCAGAACTTTGAAACAATTTTTTTTTTTTTTTTGAAGATTTTATCTCGAGAAACTTTTTGTTGGTAAACTTTTTGCAAGACCTTTGCCGTGATACTTGAGAAATTTATAACATTAGGTTTTTCGGAAGGAATCTCATTTTCTGGATTTTTCGGGTGATAGTAGAGATGATGTGGATGATGTGGTAGATGTCGTCGAGGTGAAAGGTGTGAAGGGTTTCTTTGGCAAATGGCTAGCTCTTCTGATCATACTATATCACATTTCATTACATGGAAATGCAGATCTAGAGCAAGTTCTGAATCTGAGCCCAGACATCGGCACTCTCAACGAAAAGTAGTGAAGCATTACAGATGAATGCTTATATGGTCTTATTTGGGTGCCTCACCATAATCAATTTAGGTCAATAATGCCTAGTCATGCAATGCTCTATTAGAGATTCGGTTCGTCCCAACAAGATTTCTACCCTACTTAAGCCTTAATTTTTATATACAAAGGTTTTTTATTTTCGAAAGTACTTTTTCGGAAAGGCTTTCTTTTGTTAAAAATTTTGAAATTTGGCTTAAGAACTAGGAATCTTTGTAATGTGGTTATTTTTAATATAGTATAAAAATATTATACCAACATCCCACACTTAGACGAACATTGTCCCCAATGTTCCTAGTGTATCCCACACTTAGGAATTTTAGTTAAAGATTTTTGGGAATATTTGTCTAGTGTTTATTTGGGTTGGAATCCCACACTTAGTGATAAGATAGAATGTAGCATAATTTAAAATTGAGCTAGTAACGAGTGGAAAGGAACGAGTACTACCCAACGGATTGTCGTGGTTCCTTGTGAAGAAATTGGCTGGCTTGTGAAGGCTTGTTTCAGCAATCTTGGAAGTTACGCCTTTTATTGATCGTCTCATTTGTCATCCTTTATTCTTCTACTCTACTTTATTGCACAGGTTGCCTCCCGAAAAGCGCTTTTGTTTAGGGTCGTTGGCTCGACCATAATGATGCCTAAAAAGCAGACATTCATCTCTGGTGGTTGTAGTCATAGTTTTCTTGAGGGAACGTGAGTCTTGGTGGATAGATTCGGAGAAAATGCCGAACCAAGAGTGGTAGAAGATCCGGTATTTCTCTTGAAGATCTTCTGAAGGAGAGATAATTTGCGGTTTCAGCTAGTGACAAATCTTGAAGTCCAATGAGAACATGGTCTACGGCTCTCCTGATTGATCCATGAATGTCAATCATCGAGGCCGTGCTTGAAATGATTGTTTCTCTGACGGGATGTTCATTTCGGAGGTCTTCAAATAGTGTCAAAATTTGTATCTTCAGTATCTCAAAATCTTCTGAACGGTGATCTCTGCAGTAGGAGTCTGTAGCTTTGCACAAATTTGTTAAGAGACAAAGATGGAAAGAAGTGAAAATCAACCGTGACCCAAGCATTAATGTCACAGTCTTGGAATATATCTCCCGACATCCAGCTTTAAATTTGAAACTAGGATCCTTGGACTCTTGGAAGATATGTGCTAACTGCTTCGTAACAAAGGTGGCAATGTTGACTCGGTCTGATTCCATATGTGAGAAAGGATTGTTGCGTCTTCCTTCTTCTGCTACTACGTTTTGCAATTCCTTGATAAATAGATCAGTGTGGTGATCAATTGTTACGTAGATCACTAATCTGTCTGGTGTTCTTTGAAATTATCTTTTTCCAAGAAAACGAAGAGGTTGTAAATATCTTCAATCATTTGCGAGTTAGAGTGATAAGTCGGGCATCCGGTGGAAAGATCTATATACTTCCGGATGAGAGTCAGTAGTGCTCGTTGGTTTGCTGAGAACGATAGTGCCGATCCGGCTAAGATTTCAACATTATCATCTTCTCTTGGTAGATAGAGGTTGTATTCATCTTCGATAGCCTTGATCCGCTCCTTTAAATGAGGTGTGAAAGCGATGGTCGATTTACGAATGGCTTCGAGAATATCTTCAAATTCATCGGTATCATTGATGAAGGTTATCATGTCGGTGTGTTTAGATATGACCTGTATCTCTGAGTGATCTGAAGAAGAGTCTGGCTCCTCTTGATCTGCTTCTGGTGGAGAATATAAATCATCCAGAATGTCTTCATTTTGCTCTTCTTCCTCGTCATCATCGGTATAGCTTTCATCTGTAGATTCGTCTGATGAACGGGTTTCTTCAGTTTTCTGGTGTTTCACTTTGACACTCGTAGGGTCAATCTCTATATCTTTAACTTTCGCAATCTTATCATTTTTCTTTTTGAATCGAATAATTAAAGTGTAATCCTCCGTCTCTAGCCTCATTAATTCTTCGTGTCGATTGTGATTTGCTTCTAAGCTTCGAGAGGGTTGTTGGTCCCTTGATTAACAACAGGAGTATTGTAGAGGGGCGGGGGGGGGGGGGGGGTGAATACAATTCCTTTTAATTAACTAACTAATTAAACACAGTTTAGTATTCAAGCATGTAATTTAAATAGAGTCAAAGGTAATTTTTTAACTGTTATTCTTTATTGATTAAATCACAAAGAATTACAACTATCTTTGGCGGAATGATAGTTGGTTGATACAGATTTACCTAAATATAGCTATGAGGATAAACTTAAAGCTATTACACGTTTTGGACTCTAAATAACAAAACCCACATCACTAGTTGTTACAATAGTGGATACAACAATTTATAGTAGTCCTATTAACCATGTAATGGTTCTATTGTCCACTGGTACATAGGATGTCTGTACTTGTGGGGACAACTGCATCAGAGAGCGTGCTCTTCTCTTTCCTCTTTGGTAGCTATTTGCAGGAACACCCCAATTTGGTTTGGCACCACTATTCATTTAAACAAATAGAGTGTTGTGTTCCCTAGGCATTGACAAAGTATAACACATGTCTGCACATGCGTTAAACTTCTGCATTCCCACGTGGTCATGTAAGGTCACTTGTTAGCCGCCGACGCGTGTCCTTTCCTCTTCAACTTTGTCTTTGACTTTTTTTGAATAGTACAATTGATGTAGACCACTCAGGAAACCACCATGCTTGTAATAGAGCATGGCTGTCTTGTGTTGTATGCTGCTTACCAGGTTTACTGGTTCTTCTTATGCTGAGTCACTTGATATTCTTGAATTGCTGGGTACTCATCCTGTGGTGATTCGAAGAATACACTCTACCTTGTGCTGGTAGACTAGGTAGCATATTGAACATTTGACACATCAATATTTGCTGTCTATACATAAACAAACTTGTGCTGGCTGCACATAACATTTTAGTGCAGATAAATTACGGTTTTGTCATAATTAAATCCTTAATTATTTTGGGGACTCAACAATCTTCCCCTATTTGATGATGACAAAACTTATGACATTTAGAGAAAACAGTAAAGCCAGCACTGAGGAACCTAAAGAAAGATAGACAGTAAATTTGTCCCTTTTAAGTTTTTTTTTGGGATCTTTTGATGAGTTATCTATATCTTATAACTTGATATGATTTTGAAGATAAACTCATTTCATTTTCAATACAACAGATTATATAAAGTAATTACAAAACATCATAATGAAAAATGAAGTAACAAAAGATACAATTTGAGCACTAGAAGGCTATCTATCTCTATCTTCATCATTTTCTAGTTCATCACCAGATACCTCTTCTTCTTTCACTTTCCAGGTAGCCCGGGCTTCAGGAAACAAGTAAGGCAGCTCAGTAGGGTCATAAACTGGAACATGAGGAGGTAGAATGATGGGATCTCTTCTGTGTGGGCCTTTACCAGTAGATTTCTTTCCTTTAGGCTTTTGAGAAAGTACTTCTTCTACGTTTACTACTGGTGCATTCCCAAATTTTGTTGCTTTGTTGAAGAGATCTTGGAGTTCAGGCTTCAATGTATCTTTAATACCACTTTTATCCTTACCAATGAAGTATTCCAATATCTCCATCCATTTACTGAATCTGAAGGTTCTCAATTCGGTGTAGTCTACCCTCTCTTGAATGTTATCTTCCCTGCTGATATTGAAAGCTATTTTTGTGCCTCTGTGCACTTTGATGATCTTGGTGGGATTTGATCTCCTGGTCAGTACATCACCATACTTGCTCCTATAATAGTGATCTGATAGCTCTATTGTTCGTTCAGTTTCTATAGTAGCAGTAGAAGGTGCTTTCTCAGCAGCTTTCAGTTCATTAAGAGCTTTATCTTGTTCCTTAACAATAGCTTTGGCTAGCTTGAGGGACTCAGCCTCTTGCTTTCTATCAGCAACCAACTTAGCTTCTTCCTCCTGAAGCCTTAGCCTTTCAGCAAATTCGGCATCAGCATCCTCCCTTCTTTTCCTTTCAACTTCTAGACCCAAAAGATAGTCATCGACAGTAATGTTCAGGGATTTTGCTGTTTCAATCATTTTTCTGCCCTCAACAGTTCTAAGAGCATCGCGATATTGCCTTAGATCCATACCCAGTTGCTGAGCCTCATGAAATTGAGCTTTCTCTTCATCAGTATGTAGCCTTTGACCACTGTTATTTAGATACACACCAATTTCAATGCCATAAGTTAAGGCAGTGATGTAGAATGGCTAATTAAGAGGATGATGCAGCAATCTAACTTGGCGTATCCTTTCAGAAATAGCTGCTTGTCTTTGCTCAAGCAATTCAAGTACAGTGATCTCCAGCCTGTAAGCCTCTCTTTCATCTGGATTCATCCTTCTTAGATCTGGCTCACCTTGGGCAACTGAGTCATCTTCCCAAGTTGTGTGTTTATCATGACGTTTTGGGGAAGATGGAAGATATATGATTGATTCTGCTATGCCAGAAGAACTTACTGAGAACTGATTAATACGTTCATCCTGTGTTCTGTCAAAATAAGCAAGAGTCTGGGGAGAGATAGGTGATTGAACTAACATATGATCTCCTCTGCCCTAGACTGTAAAATCAGCAGGATCAACAGTATCAGTATCTTGTTTAACACCCAGCTTAGCCCCCTTGGCTGGGTCTTCAACACTTGTTTCACCCAGTAGCACACTACTGGCTGGGTCTTCTATCACAGCACTCCTTGTTGTGTCTTCAGTACCAGCTGACTGATTAGTATCAGCTGGCACAACTGCCACAGTATCTTCATCAGCTGCCTCAAATAGAGATCTTTTCCTTAGGGGCTGGTTGTCCTTAGGAGCAGATTTCACCCTTTGTTTGTCGATTGGCATTGGTTCAGCTCATGGTTCTTGTGTTGATACTGGTTCTTGTGGAGGCAGATAGGGAACAATTGCTAAGTGCTACCCCTGAGTATCATCGTCGTCAAGGTTTATAATTTATGCTAGCTGTTGTTGTGTAGCTGGCTGAGCAGAAGATGCTGGCCGAGAGGAATGGCTGGTTTCTAACATTGCATCTAGCCATTTCATGAATACATCAGCTCTCACTCCTCCTGACTCAGTAGAAGCTAAGTAATCGCTCATCTGTTCATGTGTCATCTTCTTAATTCTATCTGCTCGCTCAGCATACAACTTTACTTTCTTTCTATCATATTTGATCATGAACTTAGCATTTCTTTTCAAAGCAGCCCTTTTGTGTTCTTCAATGCTGAGTAGTTCATCATGAATTTCACGCTTTTCAGGATCGAGGGATCATACATGCTCAATTTTATGTTGTTTCAGAGCAGCATACGCCTCAAATTTAGCGTTGAAAGCAACATCTAGTTCCCGCTGTCTCTTCTGATGCCACTCCAGTTTTCTTTTCATTTTACGTTCAATGGTTTGAGAGACAGCAAAAGATTCAGCAACAGCCAATTCAGAAACATCACTGGGCTTACTGCCAGAACCAATATCATCTATAGATGTGGCAGACACACTGGGTTGAGATTCACCAGCTGCCTAGACACCTGCTTCAGTATGAGCGTTGCTGGGCTTAGTGCTAGAACCTTGACCAGTACCATTACCACCATCACCATCCCTCCTTTGCTGTTTTAGAGCCTTTTCATGCTCGTGCTCCCCCTCAGATTGTTTTCTCTTTTTAGATTGCTTTTTAGACTTCTTTTCCCCCTTTTTGTCATCAGCAGGGGCAGAAGTAGGAGCTGGAGAGACTTCTGCATCAAGGTCACTATCAGACTCAGGAACATAATAAGCAAATCTGTTTCAGTCAGCATCAGCAGGAGATAGATGGGTACCAGGATCTACGCCATATTGTCTGAGACAGAGGTTTGAAGATTGAACTTCATTCCTAGCAACACCCATGGCCATTTGTTGGACATCAGCCCTAACATCAGCTTAAAGAGCAGCCATTCGTTGTATTACCTCCACCATTTGTACATAAGCTGAGGCATGAATCATAGTAGCCATTTGCTGTTCCTGCAAATTCAATCTCTCTTCCAATACCCTATTTTCTTCATTAAGAAAAAGAATTCTGCGATTAGCAGCATCCAAATCAGCTTGAAGACGGGCAATATGATCAGCATACTCATTGTGAGAGATGATTCGCCTTTTGAGATCCTCCCCCTCTTCATGTTGTTTGACAATGGCTTCCACCGCAAGATCTGCAAAAACACATACTTGTCTGAGCTGGGCTTCAATAGATGAAGTTGTAACCTCCCCATCTCTGCGTATGGCTTCAGTCATTCTATTAACAAGAGTAGTGCGGATGATGCGTTGTAGATCTGCAGTGCTCGTGGCTACTGTTCGATAGACAGCCAGGGTGGAGATGGCAGCCACCTCATTAGCATCAAAACTGCTGGTTGAGGGGCGATCACTAGCAGCGACAATAGGACTACCTCTGTGGGGTGGTAGAGGTAGAAGGTCAGAATCTGACTCATCACCATGATCACCATCATTTTTACCTTCACCCGAAGGTTTAGAACCACTGGTATCCTTGTCAGCATCATTATCAGCATCATCAGTTAGATCCACTGGTTTATCTTTGGAGCCAGTCACATTATCAGTCACATTATCATGAGTGACTGGCTCACCCTTACCAGCACCTTTATCAGCATCACCATCAGATGAAGAAGATGATGAGGAAGAAGCTGAAGAATCAGAAGGTAATGGCGAATCAGGGACATTCTGCATCACACACTTACCAGTAGTAGGATCGATGATGAACTTGAGAGGTCTCCAAGTACCAGGCCATGGAGAAGCAGCTGGAGTCATACCAAAGTAATGGTAGTATGGCTTCTCATTAACTTGTTGTAACATGGCCAACCTCTCATATACCTCTTCTCTTGCTGGTCGATCAAGCTGAGACAGTAGTTCAGTCAGCTCTTCTCTAGGTAATTTGCTGGCTGACACTAAGGCAGTTTTAGGATCAATAGTCAGCTGATCCACCAGCAAAGCAACTCTGGGAGTGATTGATGCTCCCTTATAGATGAAGTTAGGTACAACTTCATCAGGATCTGGTACCTGGCACACATATGGTTTCTTCTCAGCAGAAGCAGTAGCCTGAGAAGAATCAGTAGTGGTAGTAGCAGAGGTACCAGCATCCAAAATGGGTTCCGTAGAACCAGTAGCAGCAGCGGATGACTGCTCAGAAGATGGAATTACAGTAGCAGAAGCTGCAGTATCCATCTGTGGCTCTTTTGGAACATAGCCAACATCCTGAAGAAATGAAGGCCAGGAAGAATCATCATCATCATGTGAGCCACTACCAGTAACCACTTCAGTAGTAGTAGCAGTTGGAGGAGTAACAGTTGTGATGACCCAGAAATTTCTGACCAAATTTAAACTTGATCTTTATATGATTCTGACACGATAAGCAAAGTCTGTAATGTTGAGTCTAAAAATTTTTGAACTATTTTCACATATGCATTTTACCCTTCGACCGCTTCCGACGATTCACGAACAATTGTTTGTAAATAAATATATATAAATATATATATACAAATAATTTCTATATATAAATATTATCATATTGTAAAATATATAAAGTGTAGATATTAAATATTTAATAAATGTTATTATATAATGTATTATGTAATATGTAATTATTAAACTAATAATATAAAATGCAAGTTAAAATATAAATGTTATAACAAATGTTATTATTACTACTTTTATTATTACTATTAATATTAAAATCAATAGTATAATTAATATTATTATAATTAGTATTGTTATTATTAGTATTATTAGTAATATTATTAGTATCATTACTAAATATTAGTACACCTAATGAAATTATCATTATTGTTATTAATAATATCATTATATAATTATTATCAGTATTTTTAAATGAATTATTGTTACCTTATAAATAATAACAAGATCATTATTAATAATATAATTATTATTAATTAGTATTATAATTATTATTATTACTAATATATTTATATCATTTATAATATATAAAAATAGAAAAGAAAAAGGAAAACATGTACATATCAATTTAATATTACCATCAAACAGTATGGATTTTTGTTTTCTTCCTCTGAATTGGTTATAAATTAAATCATAGATACACAACAAGATTCGAATTGAATCAAAATCAAATATAATAATTCAGTAAGATACAAAAATTGATAGATACTAAACAGATGAAGAATCAAATTCGGTTTGGCATCAACATCAATTTTCTTGATTTTTTTTACTCATCCTTCCTGTCTTCAACTTATTACCCGTCCAAATTAACTTCTCAATACAAACAAGCTGATCAAATCAAGTTGTCAGAGACCAATAGTAATCGTACCAATATATTACACTTCACTTCTGCTTTATTTTTCTTGTTGTTTCTTCAATGGCTCGAATATTGCTATCGACAGTAGCTGCACTACAAACCAAATCGATAGTACAATTGAGTTCTATTACAATCACTCAAATGCACCATATATATATATATATATATATATATATATATATATATATATATATATATATATATATATATATATATATATATATATATATATATATATATATCCACCACTGCATTGGTGAAAATAAAAACATAGATATTAAGATACATATACATATATTACTTACACTCAGCATTTGCAGAAAGATATTTAGGATTCGTAAGAGAATATAAACCAACCCTCTTGTTCTTGTTATTGAATCTACAGCCAACACCAAAATCATCACGACAACCACCTTTCTCTCGCAATCATGTGTGTTTCCTTTCTACAATCCCAACATATAAACGTCATCGAGAGCTCACCCACCTAAATCAAACAACATATCAAATGACCACCCTTTATCACTATAAACCCATCACCTTCACCGTATGCTTCTTCAAAAAACATATTTAAATCATTGCTGCTTAAAACCATTCACCACCACTACATTCCTCATCTTCACTCCCTCTCTACGCCTCTCTCTCATCTCTCTCTATTTCCTTTATAAACTCATCATCACCAACCTCAAAAACTCAACCAAACTGTCACCTTCTACTCCTATTATGCGGTTACACAATACTTCTGCTGTACATCTAATTCAGCTAGAAATCATTGCCCAAAATAAAAGCTGTGGCTGCTGTTATCTTCAGTTTCATATATTCGTTCCTATTCCTCATCATACAACTCACTTCCACCAAAGAGAATCACTCAAAACCACGGTAAATACCTACTAAACTTTTATTTTAAATGGAGTACTTCTGCTGTAGTATTTTCTTTTTGTTTCAGTTTAGTGATGAGAGTGAGGATATTAAAAACGAGATTGTGAATGGATGATAGTAGTATGATATTTGTTATAGCTAGGACCTTTAATAAATAAGACAATCAATTTAAGATTTGTGGCAGACAAGGAAAGGGACGCACACTACTACTATTTAGATGATGATGAAAACACGTTAGCTTTCTTTACTTTTGAACCATGATTCCTTATTTTGAAATTGATTCGATGAAATTACAAGCCATGGCTGACCATTATGATTCCTTATGAGCATATGTATTTCTTTATTATGGATCATGAGTGCTTGATGATGATAAAGTAGATGGGGATAATTCCAATTGATGTTCCTTTTTGTTTATAAGCGTGTATGAACTAGAAGGAGCATGATAGAGACATATACATTGGATTCTAAATCCAACGATACCATTATCTTGATTTTAATTTAAGCTAAACAAATTGAATCAGGTTCCAATATAACTGATGGGCAGTAAATTCTGGACTAGAAAATTCGAATGATACTAGACTACTAGTTAGGCTCATGAGGTTGTAGTAATAAGGTTTACGTAAGAATGATGAGGTATAATGACAAAGAAATGAGGTGATGTATTATAGTGAGAAAGCCATGATAAAGGTGATGAATATTGATTTAACTAGCAAAGTAGAAGATTAAGACTTTTCCTTTAGTGGTCGTACATAAAGGAAATGATAAATGAAATATGTTAACATACTACAAGTGGCGAGTGCCTTTCTATATTTTTTGTCGACAATTACCAAGTAAAAGTACCCACTTGCCAACCTTTATGATAATGGGTTACATGAGTGCTTACTAATACCATAAAGAAAACTTAAACAAATGATGAGTAACCGGCTCTTTGACTAAACACGATTCAGTATTCATACACGATGTATTTTTTATTTTGATATGGGAATGAGGATAGATGTTTAACGGTGTGGTTACATGAAACAAGATTATGATAATGGATTATGATAGATGATGTAAGTGATGATGATTGTTAACTGTCTCTGTTCGATTAATTAAGAAGAAATTGAAATTATCGATTACTTTTGCTGCTCGATACTTAGTGGTGACCAGACCCAAGATTGTTGAGTTACATTTGGCTAGACCCAAACCTGTTGGGCTGAAAGAAAGGTAGCAGCCCAAGTAAATGATGGAGGAACCTTAATTAGGATAATTAATATCTATATATCCTAAAATATTAATGGTGGAGGACGTTAAAGTAAATGATGTATTCGCGGATGAAACTAGTCATGATGGTAATTTGATGGGATCGTGGTGATAAGATAAAATAACGAGATTTCAGATGATGATAAGATGATGATGATAGGATGATCATGTTGATGTTATGATTATGGTAAATTCGGTTAATTATAGGAAGATGAAGAAGTGATAGAAAAGGGTTAAAAGAAATTAAGATGGTAATTATTTTAGAAAAACACAATTGGCGTAATGGTTAGGATTATTTTCGGGTTAGCGGAACGTCACGGGTTTAAACCCGGACTTGGGCATTCTTGTTATTTTTAAGGGCTACTTCTTGTGAGGTAGTTTTCTTATCATTATCATTATCATTATTATTATTATTATTATTATTATTATTATTATTATTATTATTATTATTATTATTATTATTATTATTATTATTATTATTATTATTATTATTATTATTATTATTATTATTATTATTATTATTATTATTATTATTATTATTAGTATCATCTTTAACAAAAACTATCATGTTTATTTAAAAGTATCACTTTTATTATTATTATCATTATTAGAAAAATTATATTTTTATCAAAATTATTATTATTATTATCATTATTATTATTTTGACATTAATATTATTATTTTTATATTATTATTATTATTGTTTTTATTAATACTAGTATCAATATTACTATCATAATAACTATTATTATTATTATTATTATTATTATTATTATTATTATTATTATTATTATTATTATTATTATTATTATTATTATTATTATTATTATTATTATTATTATTATTATTATTATTATTATTATTATTATTATTATTATTATTATTATTGTAAAATAAAACAACTTTTTATTATTATTAGCAATATTATTTTATCAAATAACTATTAGTTATACAAAACCATATTTACTACATATAACATAACTATACTTTTATAATAAATATTAATAAATGTAATTAATTAGATTATTAATGAAACACATAATTAAAATAACAATTATATCACTAATAATATGTAAATTTGTTCGAATACAATTATATGTGTTAATATATATATAACTGATATAGGTTCGTGAATCCAAGGCCAACCCTGCATTGTTCAGTTCTGTCGTATGCATATTTTTACTATAAAATATTGTAATGTGAGTTCATTTGATTCCCTTTTACTCTTTACATTTTTGGAACTGAGAATACATGCGCTGCTTTTACAACTACTTTATTAAATACTTTTGAAATATATTTTGAACTGCGAATACATGAAATGATTTTATAAATGTTTGACGAGATAGATACATGAAAAACATTCCTCGAATGAATTATTATGCAAACAGAAGTTCTGCGGATTATTATTGAATTATGTGGACATGATAATTGCCACCCTTGAATTATGTGGACATGATAATTGCCACCATTAAATTATGTGGACATGATAATTGCCACCATTGAATTATGTGGACATGATAATTTCCACCATTGAATTATGTGGACATGATAATTGCCACCAATTGATATGAATATTATGTATCGAGAGAATGATTTTTATACACAAGTTATGTGTATTAAATTTTGTGCACGAGATATGTGTACGGTTACTAAGATTTATGAAAAATGGATTTCATACACGAGAAAGGTGTACTGTATTTAAAAGATATCGCATGTACATTACAGGTGGGTGTAGGATTCGGGCCCATTTGTACCATGCAACATTTAAATCTTGTGGTCTATCAAAATGATGAATTTTATTGTTTTATGATAAACCTATGAACTCACCAACCTTTTGGTTGACACTTTAAAGCATGTTTATTCTCAGGTATTAAAGAAATCTTCCGCTGTGCATTTGCTCATTTAAAAGACATTACTTGGAGTCGATCATCGCAATGGGACCAGATGTTGGTGACTTCGTCCAGATGGATTAGGACGGGGTATGACATGTGGTATCAGAGCGGTGGTCTTAACGAACCAGGTCTTGCATTAGTGTGTCTAACTGATAGTTGTTTTGATGCATTAGTGGGTCTGGACTTCGACCGTGTCTGCATGTCAAAAGTTTTGCTTATCATTTCGTGTCAAAAATTACCTGCTTATCATTCATAGGGAATCATTTGCTTATCATTCTTAGTCTAGACACATCTTACTGCATTGACTGCATGAATAGTGTACAAACAAAATTCATATCTTAGCGTATCTGTTACTGTAAACTTTGCCTGACATATTCCGTAAATTCCTCCGTATTCTATGAAATCTTTTATTCTATATATATAGATATTCTATGTAATTAGAATACCATCCGATAGTCGAAAATCATTTCATATCGAAAAACCCTTTACTCAATCATACGAAATAGAACTCGCCACTAGTTCAAGTTCTTCGGAACCAGACAGCTATTCTGACATGGATGTTCACCTAAGCTCCGGAAGCAGTGTCACCAGAATGAATCAACCAATCAGCCATCCCCAATTCATCTAATGGATTCATAGTCGACTTAATCAATGGAGACGAGAAGAAGGTGATTCCTTTCACCAACTGAATTCACCTCTTGGCAAAGAGCTTGAAACACTTACCAGCAAACCTGTTCGAACCACCATTTTCACTCTCATTTTCTAGATAACTCTCAACAATTATGTAATATCTACTATTCTAAACCTTATTCATCCGCTCGTTTCAACCGCCAATCATCCCAGAGTAATAGAAGAAGTTAACGAGCTTCGCGCTCGAGAAGTGACTTAGGAAATTATGGTGCAAAAATTACCAGTTTCAGCAACATCATTGGCACCAACAGTACCGCCAACAGCAACATCCGCATCACACGTCTCGACATCACAATCTATACCTCGAACATCAACATCATACGCACCATAGATACCAAGGAGTACCAACAATAATGAACGATGAAGTATTGATCCATAACTTCATTGAAGAAATATTCTGCGAAGAATATGTGGTTCCTAATAGTTTTAGAGATTACTTATTCTAGCTCAAACCGAAAATCATATAAGTTTAATATCATATTAACTCATTAAAACCATGATTACATCTGAAGAAAATATATATGTATATATTTTTTCATAAAGATTGTAATTAAAAGTTCTTTTGTACAAACTGTTAATGGTGAAAATATTTTAATGGGTAGGTAATACCCGAGGAATATTTAGTTTTCACATTAAAAATTACACTGTACATTCTTCAATTCAGATTCAGCGGTCAATAGTAATGCTGCCCAAATCCGCACTTATACATATCCGTTCACCAAAGAACCACTATGTTCAATCAAATTTAATTTCATATTCGGATTTTAACCGATCAAAATCCAAGTCAAGATTTAACAGAAGACATCACTTTTAGATTCCTACATCTTTCAAAGCCATACTTCGAATTCAAAACTGTGCCAGATCCATTGGCGTGTAATTACCGAAAATAACTTTACAATACCTTTTCAAAATTAGCCAATTTTGTCACGGCTCCAGCAAATTAACTTTGACTTTAATTCGGATTAGCTTTATTATAACGTTGATATATAAATTTGCCACTTGATTTCATCTTAAACATCCTTTGTATCTTGACGATTACAATCAGCATTTAATCATCTAAAAACACAATTCTCTTGAAAACACCTCGGATTGATAACCGATGACTCAGATATGGTAGCATTAAATGCAGAGGAAACAACAAAAGTAGATGGTCTAAATGGTCAAGAGTTTGATGATAAAGAATGGAGTGTTAGGAACGTTCGATAGAAAATTTGGTACTGAAAAATGGATTGAGCTAACCTTGAAGGAGATCAAGATAAAATACAAGGACCATACCATATATACAAAGAATCCAGGTAATTTCGGATCCGATAAAACCTTCAATGAATACCTTGCTCCCAAGTCATGATAGAATCTTGCGGAAAATCTTTCTTCATCAACCTACGAACTTAGAATTTCCAAAATATCATCATAAATATCTTCGATATTTCTGAGGATATTTTCATAAATATTCTTGTATGAAATTATCTACCTCTTCGTGCTTTCTGTATTCCACTATATTGGAAACTTCAATAAAATCTAAGTATAAATTATGAATGAATTCTGGAGAAGTGTTGGGAATTGAAGCATGAGTTAGTATAATATAATGACGCTTGGCCAACGTGATTATATTACAGTAAGTCATGCTGAATTTTTAATGGAACATGATGATGGTTCACAGATCATACCCTCATCATGAACCATGTTACATAACTCTTTCATTCTACTTAACCTCTAAATATATCACGAATAAATTTTCTTGATATTTCTGTTCTCTCCGTGATTCCAACAGTTTACTAATTAATCGAGCTATTACATTTCCTTTCTACTTAAACCAATTTCTTTAAAATTCCTTGAATTCCAGAAATCCACGTGACTACATCAAAAGTTAAATCTCTATCTCAATCTTTTGTGACAGCTTCACTCGAACGCTCCACATCATCGAATTGTTTTATCTATATTTATTAATAATGATAAAACCCTATTTATCAACTCATATTCATCATAAAAATTTTTTTATTGTTAGCCATGATGACCTCACTCAAATTTCGGGACAAAATTTCTTTAACCGGTAGGTACTGTGACGACCCGGAAATTTTCGACCAAATTTAAACTTGATCTTTATATGATTTTGACACGATAAGCAAAGTCTGTAATGTTGAGTCTCAAAAATTTTGAACTATTTTCACATATGCATTTTACCCTTCGACCGCTTTCGACGATTCACGAACAATTGTTTGTATATATATATATATATATATATATATATATATATATATATATATATATATATATATATATATATATATATATATATATATAATTTCTATATATAAATATTATCATATTGTAAAATATATAAAGTGTAGATATTAAATATTTAATAATTGTTATTATATAATGTATTATGTAATTATTAAACTAATAATATAAAATGCAAGTTAAAATATAAATGTTATAACAAATGTTATTATTACTACTTTTATTATTACTATTAATATTAAAATCAATAGTATAATTAATATTATTATAATTAGTATTGTTATTATTAGTATTATTAGTAATATTATTAGTATCATTACTAAACATTAGTACACATAATGAAATTATCATTATTGTTATTAATAATATCATTATATAATTATTATTAGTATTTTTAAATGTATTATTGTTACCTTATAAATAATAACAAGATCATTATTATTAATATAGTTATTATTAATTAGTATTATAATTATTATTATTACTAATATATTTATATCATTTATAATATATAAAAACAGAAAAGAAAAGGGAAAACATGTACATATCAATTTAATATTACCATCAAACAGTATGGATTTTTGTTTTCTTCCTCTGAATTGGTTACAAATTAAATCATAGATACACAACAAGATTCGGATTGAATCAAAATCAAATATAATAATTCAGTAAGATACAAAAATTGATAGATATTAAACAGATGAAGAATCAAATTCTGTTTGGCATCAACATCAATTTTCTTGATATTTTTTTTTACTCGTCCTTCCTGTCTTCAACTTATTACCCGTCCAAATTAACTTCTCAATAAAAACAAGCTGATCAAATCAAGTTGTCAGAGACCAATAGTAATCGTACGAATCTGTTACACTTCACTTCTGCTTTATTTTTCTTGTTGTTTCTTCAATGGCTCGAATATTGCTATCGACAGTAGCTGCCAAATCGATAGTACAATTGAGTTCTATTACACTCACTCAAATGCACCATATATATATATATATATATATATATATATATATATATATATATATATATATATATATATATATATATATATATATATATATATATATATATATATATATATATATATATCCGCCACTGCATTGGTGAAAATTAAAACATAGATATTAAGATACATATATATATATATTACTTACACTCAGCATTTGCAGAAAGATATTTAGGATTCGCAAGAGAATATAAACCAACCCTCTTATTCTTGTTATTGAATCTACAGCCAACACCAAAATCATCACGACAACCACCTTTCTCTCGCTATCATGTGTGTTTCCTTTCTACAATCCCAACATATAAACGTCATCGAGAGCTCACCCACCTAAATCAAACAACATATCAAACGACCACCCTTTATCACTATAAACCCATCACCTTTACCGTATGCTTCTTCGAAAAACATATTTAAATCATTTCTGCTTAAAACCATTCGCTACCACTACAATCCTCATCTTCACTCCCTCTCTACGCCTCTCTCTCATCTCTCTCTATTTCCTTTGTAAACTCATCATCACCAACCTCAAAAACTCAACCAAACCGTCACCTTCTACTCCTATTACGCTGTTTCACAAATACTTCTGCTGTACATCTAATTCAGCTGGAAATCATTACCCAAAATAAAAGCTGTGGCTGCTGTTATCTTCAGTTTCATATATTCGTTCCTATTCCTCATCATACAACTCACTTCCACCAAAGAGAATCACTCAAAACCACGGTAAATACCTACTAAACTTTTATTTCAAATGTAGTACTTCTGCTGCAGTATTTTCTTTTTGTTTCGATTTAGTGATGAGAGTGAAGATATTAAAAACGAGATTGTCAATGGATGATAGTAGTATGTTATTTGTTATAACTAGGAACTTTAATAAATAAGACAATCAATTTAAGATTTGTGGTAGACAAGGAAAGAGACGCACACTACTACTATTTAGCTGATGATGAAAACACGTTAGCTTTCTTTACTTTTGAACCATGATTCCCTATTTTGATATTGATTCGATGAAATTACAAGCCATGACCGACCATTATGATTCCTTATGAGCATATGTATTTCTTTATTATGGATCATGAGTGCTTAATGATGATAAAGTAGATGGGGACAATTCCAATTGACGTTCCTTTTTGTTTATAAGCATGTATGAACTAGAAGGAGCATGATAGAGACGTATACATTGGATTCAAAATCCAACGATACCATTCTCTTGATTTTAATTTAAGCTAAACAAATTGAATCATGTTCCATTATAACTGATGGGCTGTAAATTCTGGACTAGAAAATTCGAATGATACTAGACTACTAGTTAGGCTCATGAGGTTGTAGTAATAAGGTTTACATAAGAATGATGAGGTATAATGACAAAGAAATGAGGTGCTGTATTATAGTGAGAAAGCAATGATAAAGGTGATGAATATTGATTTAACTAGCAAAGTAGAAGATTAAGAATTTTCCTTTAGTGGTTGTACATAAAGGAAATGATAAATGAAATATGTTAATATACTACAAGTGGCGAGTGCCTTTCTATTTTTTTTTTCCGACAATTACCAAGTAAAAGTACCCACTTGCCAACCTTTATGATAATGGGTTACATGAGTGCTTACTAATACCATTAAGAAAACTTAAACAAATGATGAGTAACCGGCTCTTTGACCAAACACGATTCAGTATTCATACACGATGTATTTTTTATTTTGATATGGGAATGAGGATAGATGTTTAACGGTGTGGTTACATGAAACAAGATGATGATAATGGATTATGATAAATGATGTAAGTGATGATGATTGCTAACTGTCTCTGTTCGATTAATTAAGAAGAAATTGGAATTATCGATTACTTTTGCTGCTCGATACTCAGTGGTCACCAGACCCAAGATTACTGAGTTACATTTGGCTAGACCCAAACCCGTTGGGTTGAAAGAAAGGTGGCGGCCTAAGTAAATGATGGAGGAACCGTAATTAGGATAATGAATATCTATATATACGAAAATATTAATGGTGGAGGACGTTAAAGT
The DNA here is from genome assembly GCF_046630445.1 of Rutidosis leptorrhynchoides. Taxonomy (NCBI): domain Eukaryota; kingdom Viridiplantae; phylum Streptophyta; class Magnoliopsida; order Asterales; family Asteraceae; genus Rutidosis; species Rutidosis leptorrhynchoides. The sequence continues at coordinate 273,988,847 of NC_092338.1, read as the reverse complement.
AAATGATGTATTCACAGATGAAACTAGTCATGATGGTAATTTGATGGGATCGTGGTGATAAGATAAAATAATGAGATTTTAGATGATGATAAGATGATGATGATGATGATGATAGGATGATCATGTTGATGTTATGATTATGGTAAATTTGGTTAATTATAGGAAGATGAAGAAGTGATAGAAAAGGGTTAAAAGAAATTAAGATGGTAATTATTTTAGAAAAACACAATTGGCGTAATGGTTAGGATTGTTTTCTGGTTAGCGGGACGTCACGGGTTCAAACCCGGACTTGGGCATTCTTGTTATTTTTAAGGGCTACTTCTTGTGAGGTAGTTTTCTTATCATTATCATTAGTATTATTATTATTATTATTATTAATATTATTATTAGTATCATCTTTAATAAAGAGAATCATGTTTATTTAAAAGTATCATTTTTATTATTATTATCATTATTAGAAAAATTATATTTTTTATCAAAATTATTATTATTATTATTATTTTGACATTAATATTATTATTTTTATATTATTATTTTTATTATTATTATTATTATTATTATTATTATTATTATTATTATTATTATTATTATTATTATTATTATTATTATTATTATTATTATTATTATTATTATTATTATTATTATTATTATTATTATTATTATTATTGTTATTATTGTTATTAATACTAGTATCAATATTACTATCATAATAACTATTATTATTATTATTATTATTATTATTATTATTATTATTATTATTATTATTATTATTATTATTATTATTATTATTATTATTATTATTATTATTATCATTGTAAAATAAAATAACTTTTTATTATTATTAGCAATAATATTTTATCAAATAACTATTAGTTATACAAATCCATATTTACTACATATAACATAACTATACTTTTATAATAAATATTAATAAATGTAATTAATTAGATTATTAATGAAACACATAATTAAAATAACAATTATATCACTAATAATATGTAAATTTATTCGAATACAATTATATGTGTTAATATATATATATAACTGATATAGGTTCGTGAATCCAAAGCCAACCCTGCATTGTTCAGTTCAGTCGTATGCATATTTTTACTACAAAATATCGTAATGTGATTTCATTTGATTCCCTTTTAATCTTTACATTTTTGGGACTGAGAATACATGCGCTGCTTTTACAACTGCTTTATTAAATGCTTTTGAAATATATTTTGAACTGCGAATACATGAAATACTTTTATAAATATTCCTCGAATGAATTATTATGCAGACAGAAGTTCTGCGGATTATTATTGAATTATGCGGACATGATAATTGCCACCCTTGAATTATGCGGACATGATAATTGCCACCATTGAATTATGTGGACATGATAATTCCCACCATTGAATTATGTGGACATGATAATTGCCACCATTGAATTATGTGGACATGATAATTGCCACCATTGAATTATCTGGACATGATAATTGCCACCAATTGATATGAATGTTATGTATCGAGAGAATGATTTTTATACACAAGTTATGTGCATTAAATTTTGTGCACGAGATATGTGTACTGTTACTAAGATTTATGAAAAATGGATTTCGTACACGAGAAAGGTGTACTGTATTTAAAAGATATCGCATGTACATTACAGGTGGGTGTAGGATTCGGGCCCATTTGTACCATGCAGCATTTAAATCTTGTGGTATATCAAAATGATGAATTTTATTATTTTATGATAAACCTATGAACTCACCAACCTTTTGGTTGACACTTTAAAGCATGTTTATTCTCAGGTATTAAAGAAATCTTCCGCTGTGCATTTGCTCATTTAAAAGACATTACTTGGAGTAGATCATCACAATGGGACCAGATGTTGGTGACTTCGTCCAGATGGATTAGGACAGGGTATGACAACAATGGTAGTGGCAGCAGCATCAACATCAAGAACCTCCTTAACAATATTATCAATGACCTTTTCGAGTACAGGAGGAGGTTCCATTATCATCTCCTCAACCACTTCAGAATCAGTGGTTGACGTAGCAATACAAGAGACAGTAGGAGGAGTAGCAGAAATATTAGCAGTAGCTAGCTCCTTATTATTTGTAAGAGAGCAGTGGAACCAGCAGCCACATTGTCTCCAGTAGAGCCATCAGCAGTAGAGACAATAGTACGAGTATTAGTACCACCAGTAGACAAATCAGTAGCACCAAAAACAGTAGCAGAAACGAAGAGCTCATCAGAAGAAACAATTACATCCTTTTCTTGCTCCCCTCTGCCTGTTCATCTACCCTGCTAAGAACTGAAACAAAAGAACATTTTATGTTAACAACTGTAGAACCAAATAAATATGACTCAACAATTGCATCTGTTGTTAGTCTCTGGGGACAGACTGGTGATTTAGTCAGTCCTTCAATTGAGACAAAGTTAGGTGTCTGTAAGTACAGCTGTGACTCTGCTGACTCATTGGCAACACATGTTGACCCAGATAGTGTAAGAGTTCTGGCTGGTAATGATGTAGGAGTGAGACTCTTAACATGATCCAAGTAACATTTAGGCTGTGCAGTGGCCGCAGCTGATTCAACATGATGAGGAACCAGCTCAAGACTGCTTTGGGGGTCATTTATGTTCTCTGCTGGTTGTACTGTCAGCAGAGGATATTGCATGATGTTAAATTTAGAAAAATGTGGAAGTGCCTGGTTAGAAGAGTATGAGTTGCTACTCTTCTTAACACTAGTTTTAAAACCAGTCAGCTTGGGAGCCAAGGTTATACCTTTAACTCCATTTTCATTTTTCAAGTTAGCAGTTAAAAGATTTTTAATTAAGTTAGAGATTTCTGCTGTTTGGTCTAGAGACGCACCAGGTTCCATAGCAGCTTTCTTTTCAGAAGCAGCAGTTGAGACTGGGGCAATCCCTCCTGTGGTGTGCTTGAAGCCAGCTTTAGCTCGTTTGGATTTGCCTGTTACCAAGAAATAGTTAAGCGACGGATTCCAATACTAAGAGTGGGTAGTCAGTATATAAGACTAGGGCTGTTCTTTATTATCAGAGAGCACTAGATTCTAATACAACTACTGCTTTACCAGTACGTGAGATGGTGGCTGTACTAGTTGAGGTAGCTGGCTTCTTCCTTTTTACAGCTGGCTTTCGCTGAGGTCCCTCCCCCTCAGCTGGTGCAACACCAGAGGCAGTTGTTTGGTTTACTCCACCTTGAGCAGCAAGATACTCGAGCATGCCTGGTGTTAAACTAGTATATGGAGCAGCAGGAGAATCTTTTGGCATTCCCCCTTGTTTTGGAGGCAGGTCGAATGATTCATCAGCAATCTACTGGTAAGCTTCACCCAGCTCATTTTCAAAAATAAGGCTCAAGAACCTTGAAAAGGGGATTAGATGTGTTCATTTGGGTGCAAGCACCATTTCCCTTAGCCGCAAATAGATTTCACCAGCATAATCAATATTACAGTTGAACAGCATCCCGTGACCAATCTTCAGCTCAAAATCTGAGCACTGATCAAAACTTCCAGACTTCTGGCTGATGCACTGAGTCAGTAACCCAAAGAAATAATACCATAGAGGTGGCAAAAGCTTCCTTAATGGCGTATGAGCTACTGGTTGAGTGAACCCAATAATTTCCAATACCTCCCTTCTAAACTCATCACTGGTCGGTGAATTAACAAATGGACCACTGGGTAATTGAAGAGCACGTCGGATGGCGTTAGCAGTGATGGAGTAGGTTAGGGTTTCATTCACCATGCCACGAATACATGGAACATTCTGTGGAGTGGTGGCCATGGTGGCAGTATACCAGAATCTGGCTAGGCAGGCTGGATATAAACGTGAAGGTACACTTGTAATAGCTCTAGCCAGAGGTGATTGCCGTATATAATCTATTAACGTTTTGTAGCCCATGTTGGCTTTAGATTTGGGAATGGACAGGGCATGAGCAGCATTGCCTCTCGATAGGCGAATGGTTGTGTGTTCTGGAACATTTGCAGCCCTAACAACGTTGGGGTGCAGGTTGAACAGAGGACCCTGTACAACTTGTTCCTCTATGACTGGTCGTGGATTTTGTTCCGGTTGTTGTGGTTCCACCGGTGGGTGTTGCTGTTGTTGTTCCTCTGGCTGATTCTCAACAGGTGATGATTGGTGTTGTTGTTCTGCCATTGATGAAATTGGTGAAGATGGATGTATGAAAGATTCGAGGATTTGTGAATTTAGAGAGAAGAGTGTATTTTGGAAAGGTAAATCAAAAAGTTAATAACCGAAGGTTATTATGTGAAAAAGGATCGCCTTATTTAACCTTTCGGATTGGTGGAAAAAGTGCAGGAGAGAGAAAATGAAAACTGTCATCTGCCGGCGCGTGGGCAGATGTGACAGACTGGCACGTTTTCGAGGGGACACAGACTGTTGACATGACGTATCATCGGCTTGAACACTCATACCTTCCATTAAGCATTAAATGCAGCAGTTTTCAATTCAAAAAAGAAATTAAAAACTATAAAATAAATTTTGTATTAAATACAAAAATTCTTGTGACATTTAATATGTAATGAATTTAATTTTAAATCATTAGGAGTAAATGAGTTTCAGATTTAAGGTATCATTTAAGTATTGTGAGCTGTTTATTATTTCGTTTTGAACATTGAATAACCATGATATAAAAGACCTTGATCTGTTGGCT